>NW_020925422.1:927427-1095720 GCF_003984885.1 Neopelma chrysocephalum | reverse complement strand
ATTGAGCTCTGATTGGCCAATGGTGATATGGGGATGATGGAAGACTTCCTGAGGTGCAGGTTGATGGAGAACTTCTGTCTTTAAGCTGACTTCCAGCCCAAAGAGCTCAGCAGCCTCTGCAAAGCAGGATGTTAAATGCTGCAGAGCTACTTCTGTGTGGGCGATGAGGGCGGCGGCATCAGCGTAAAGCAGCTCCCAGACAAGATGATTTAAGGTCTTAGTGTAGGCCTTCAGTTGCCTTAGGTTGAAAAGGCTTCCATCAGTACGGTATCGAATGTAAATACCATCCTGATCATTGAGGTCTACAGTGGTCCTTTGGAGCATCATGCTGAGAAAGACTGTGAATAGATTTGGTGCAAGAACGCAGCCTTGTTTCACACCATTGGTAATTAGGAAGGGCTCAGAAAGTGCGTCGCCATATCTGACTTGGCCACGCTGATCCTCATGAAGTGAGATGATCATTTTAAGGAACTTGGGGGGACATCCTAAACATTCCAAAATCTGCCATAGACCTTTTCTGCTCACAGTATCGAAAGCCTTGGTGAGGTCAACAAAGGTTACATAGAGACCTTTGTTCTGTTCCCTATGCTTCTCTTGCAGTTGTCTGAGAACAAATACCATGTCTGTGGTACTCCTGTTGGCTCTCAAACCACATTGGCTTTCAGGTAGAAGTTCTGCTATAGTGGGTATTAGTCTGTTCAGGAGTATTCTTGCCAGGATTTTGCCAGCTATGGAGAGCAGAGTAATACCACGGTAATTTGACCAGTCTGATTTAATTCCTTTCTTCTTATGCAAAGTGATGATGACTGCATCATGAAGGTCTGATGGTAGTTCGCCTAGTTCCCAACCGCGCACCACAAACTTGTGAAATTTAGCATGGAGTGCTTGGTCCCCATGCTTCCAGACTTCAGGTGGAATTCCATCAGCCCCAGCTGCCTTGCCAATTTTCACCTACTGTATGGCCTTAAGGGTTTCTCCTAAAGTGGGGGCAGTATCCAATTCATACTTCACCGGTTGTTGTGTGATGGACTGAATAGCTGAGTCTTGGACTACACAGCTAGTACTGAAAAGAGTCTGAAATTGTTCAGACCATCGATACAGAATGAAGGTTTTATCTGTCAGAAGCATTTGACCATCTGCACTGAGTAGAGGGCTTTGGACCTGGTATGTAGGCCCGTATGCTGTTTTCAGGGCCTCATAGAACCCTCTGTGATCACCTGTATCTGCGTATAATTGAGTTTCTTCTGCTAGATTGATCCACCACTTGTTCTGGATGTCACGGAGTTTCTGTTGGAGTGTGCTGCATGCAAGACGAAAGGCTGCTTTTCTTACGTGACAGGAAGGCAGTGCAAGGTGTGCTTGGTGAGCAGTTCTCTTCTTCCTCAACAATTCCTGGATCTCTTGATTGTTTTCATCAAACCAGTCCTTGTTCTTCTTGAAGGATGTAGCGGTTTGAGCCAGGTTTTCCCCCTGAAACTAGGAAAGTGGTAACCCCCAGGGGGTGGTGACCCTTGGGGTTTGACCCAATCAGTGCTCCTGCAAAATATAAACATATCTCTCTGGACCGGAAAAGAAACAATGTGGTTAGAAGAAGAGTGACCATGTTGTAGAGGCCACGAGGAAGGGGCTCGGAGCCCCTTGGGGCTTCGGTCCCCCCCAGCCCCCGGTTGGGGGGCTGCAGGGACTTGGAACGGTGTTGAGCTGGACTGAGTACCTGTGGCTAGGAGCTGGGGGAGTTTCTCCCTGGTAAGCAACAGTGGGAGACGCTGGGAGCAGCAGCAGAACAGCAGCGTCCGAAGAGCAGTGGCAAAGAGCCAACTGATAAGAACCGAGGAAAGCAGACAGAAAAACTTCTGCAAGCCGAGTAAAGAGAGGAAAAGAGCCAGCAGCAGAAAGCAGGACAAGAGAACCGAGCCAGCAGCAGGAACAGAGTTTGTGGGGGTAAGAACTGAATAACCAAACTCCCCAAACTCACTGGAGACTCCTCTGAGAGTGAGGAGGATGATTGGACTCACTTGAAAGAGTCTTGGAGTGCAGTATGCACTACAGAGAGGAGCTAAGAAGCTCCGGCCTCCTGAGAGATAATCCAGGACGGCCAAAGGAATGTGTGTGTGTGGGGTGACCTTGGCCCCCCTGCTCCAGCTTCAGAGAAGCTGGCAGCCATCTTGGTGCAGAGCACAGAAGCTCTGTGAAGGGGCTTGACTCCCCTGAGGATACCAGACTGTCACGAAGACCCCGGTGCTTTGTGATATGACCGTGGTGCAGCAACCGTGTCTGGGGTAAAGCAGTCCACGGAAAGCCCCCTCATTTGGAAACAAGGGGCCGAGAGAGAGGCTTGGAGGCCTCCCTCGTATGTGCTGGCAGAGAGCCAGCAACTGCTTCTGCCTGGAAGAGAAGAAGAGAGCCTGCTGCCTAGAGAGAGACCTGCTGCTGAGAGACTGGAAGGGGTCTTTTCTTCTTCTTCTCTCCTGGACTTTTATTTGGAGGGAGAAGAGATTTGGCCCACTGTAAATATTATTGTCATGGTAGAGATAGAAATAGAGTTAAGATTATATATATGTAATGTATTATAGTATAAGTATTTATTTATTTGTACAGTCCTGTAATATATTCCTTTCCCCCCATATTGAGTCTTGTGTTTTTGTCTGGAAAACCCATCTTACATGGGGTTGAGATGTGGGAGGGGGAGCTAGGAATCAGAATTGGATTTTGGGCCTTTTCAAACCATGACAAAGGAGAACCCTAAAAATTCTTCAGAGGACTGTAGGATGCTGTTTTTAATATGGTTCCAAAGTGTTTCAGGAGAGGCATCTGTAGAATCTATGGAATGGTTTTCAAGCCTAGTTTGAACATATGGCTGATTGGAGATTGTTAACTTGTAGTCTCCTTGGGATACTGCCCCTTTTAGGTTTGAATATAAGATTGAAGTTAAGTTTATAGTGCAAAAGCCAATGGTCTGTTTGGCATTCGAGGTAAGTACAAACCATAATACTTCAGCCCAAGCCGTGAAATTATTCACAGCTTTGAGAATTGATACCTGTGGTCAAGTGAATGAATCAAACTCTGAGGACCTGATTCTGACCTGCTGCTCACCACTGCAAACCCTAAGTAATTTATAGAGTTACTTAGAAATATAACAATCTTGAGGGAAGAATTTGGACACAAAGATTTGTAGATAATGTCTTTGCTTTTAAATTACAAAGTTACACTAACTTTTTTTATAACTTCTGTCACACTTTCCTAATTTTTTCTCCTCATTTCCCAAGTTAAGGAATAGCTGCATATGTCCCTCAACAGTGTAATATTAACAATTGGCTTCTTTCCTTTTTTCTGTCATAGAATCATAGACTAATAGAATCAACTGGGTTGGAAAAGACCTCTGAGATCATCAAGTCCAACCCTTGATCCACTACTGCCATGGTTACTAGATCATGGCACTAAGTGCCACATCCAGTCTCATCTTAAAAACCTCCAGAGATGGAGAATCCACCACCAACCTGAGCAGCCCATTCCAATGTCTGATTACTCTCTCTGTAAAAAATTTCTTCCCAATATCCAACCTAAACCTCCCCTGGCACAGCTTAAGACCATGCCCTCTTGTCTTACTGCTGGATACCTGGGAGAAGAGACCAACCCCCACCTGGCTACGGCCTCCTTTCAGGTAATTGTAGAGAGCGATGAGGTCTCCCCTGAGCCTCCTCTTCTCCAGGCTGAACAACCCCAGCTCCGTCAGCCTCTCCTCATAGGACTTGGGCTTGAGTCTCCTCACCAGCCTTCTCTGGGCCTGCTCTTCTCTGGACCTGCTCCAACACCTCAATATCCTTCCTGAACTGAGGGGCCCAGAACTGGACACAGTACTCCAGGTGTGGCCTCATCAGCTCTGAGTACAGGGGAAGAATCACTTCCCTGGTCCTGTTGGCCACACTGTTCCTGATCCAGGCCAGGATGCCATTGGTCTTCTTGGCCACCTGGGCACATTGCTGGCTCATGTTCAGCTTCCTGTCAATCCGAACTCCCAGGTCCCTTTCTGCCTGGCTGCTCCCCAGCCACTCTGTGCCCAGCCTGTAGCACTGCATGGGGTTGTTGAGGCCAAAGTGCAGGACCTGGCACTTGGCCTTGTTGTTATGATTTGTTATGAATTGTTATGATCATTGTTAACTGTCATGAGACATTTAATCAAGTACAAATATGGTGGCAGTGACATCATAACAGGTATAAGTCTTTTTACATCTGAACAAGGCACTATCTATGCAGATGTGCAGAAATACGGAGTTAAGTAAAGCCACATACCTACCTCTACTTTACCTCTGAGTCTTGAAGCTATCTTTTGAGTGAATAAAAATTTCTAAAGCAATCAGTAGTACTCTGTGGTTCATGGAAAGCCAGCGGGACAAAGAACAAGGGGTTACAGCAAAACTAACAGCAAACACCAATATTTTTGAAAGATTTAGCCCCCTGGCATTTCTGATGGAGATTTAATTTTGACATTCCATTGGCATGTTTTTCTTTAAGGTGCTCTATGACTAAGTACAGCTCATATGAACATCTGTTCACCACTATAAAAATTTGTAGTGACCTGTGAATTTGAAACGTAAATCAGGTAACATTGCAGGTTATAACTTCTAGATTAAAAAGAGACAGCTTGGCATTGTAAATGAACTAACGTTGGCAGAATGGTTGGAGCATAACTACCTTATTTTTTTTTACCTTAAAACAAAAAGCATATGGGATCGATGTTAGCCAATGCCATTTTCTCAGGATACAATTATATACATCTGTTACTGCAATAAACAGTTCTTAGCAAGATGTATCTACTGGCAGAAAATTTTCCAAAATTAATATTAGCGTATAAACCTGCTTTTTTTATTGATACTCATTCTTTCTATTCCAAATGTCTCTCTCATATTTTTCAGCTACCTCCTGCTATTTTACTCCATTCTGCTTATGGTTTCTCTGATTGAGAGCCATACGGAACCAAATCCTGTTCACTCACACAACCAGCCCCATCTGTCTTACTATGTAGACTTAGGCTGTGTTTTCATTGTCAAAAAACCATTTTTTTTTACAATGAGATAACTGGATGCATCAGTGAGATTTCTGTCAAATCCTAATGGAAATGAAATTTTTGACCATGATGTTGGTAGGTGAGATCGGGCCTTAATGTTAACCTCACCTTGTTACAGAGTGGTAGAAAAAAAAATTACTTGTCTCTGTTATGATCTTAAATCGAGACAGCTAATGCACGTTAGTTATTTGGCTATAAGATAATCACCTGTTTTTTAAAAAAGGATTGAAAGAAAAATGGTAAAAACATTATTTGTTAAAAATCATTGCAGATTCATTGGTGTCTTCCAACTTGTAATCTTTCTATCTACCAGGTCATGAGATTCAATAAAATGAAAGTGTTTTCCAGCTACTGCCTCCAACTGTGTATTTAAACTGTATTCTGACTTCATGTTGACACAGAAAAAATGCACAGGAAAGGAAGTCCAGATAAATGTTGGCCATTGGTAGAGAATATAATGTATAGAACATAATGTGGGGCATACAGAGAATTACAAAATGTGTTATGTTTTTGCATATATATTTTTCTATATTCCATATTTAGCAACTTTTTCATGCATTCCAATCTCAAGAAGCTGAGCTGCAAGAAGTCTCTGTCACATGAAAGTTACAGTAGCATTTTTCTTGTTTTGACTACTCAGCAGGCATATTTGTGAAAATGTTTACTATGATTTTTCATGGACTGTTGACTGAACCTTCTCTTCCAAAACTAGATAGCATAATTGAGAAAACTTATGTCACCATTTTTTAAATGCATGTTAGTTCAAAAAAATTTCTTTCTGCTACTCGCTCGTTGCTCTAGCTTAGGCTAGGCCCTTGTCAAGTTTTCAAATGACAAATTTTTTGTGTTCAGATGTGTTGTTGTTAAATTATATGTTTTACAAAGGAAAGGCTAGGCAATATATAAAATTATTCTGAAAGCCCTTCAGTCAACATAATTAACATGACATCTTTTAGCAGACTCTCTAAATTATGAAAACCCTCACAAATCTTTCAAAAATATATTTGATATTTTATGGTGATACAGTTGAAAATTCTATGTGACTTCTGCCCTCAAAATTAATCATATTGGTCCCTTTTCCTCACTCTCTGCTTCTCAATCATAACTTGCCCAAATCAAGAATCCAACTTCACTTTCAGATTTTCTCAATCCTTTTTTCAAAAGGTCTTTTTTACATCTGTCTTTCTTTCATTTGCTTAGGACTACTTCTGTTACATATTCAAATAAGAGGAACAAAACCACAGACTTCATTTGCTTTCAGACTGTTTCAAAACACAGCATCAAGGGTTCAGGTGCGAAAGAGCAGATTGTTTCTCCAGCAGAGAAGTCTAATGAACATGACAGTAAAGACCAGTGCACCTGTGAATGGAGGCAAAGAGCACCTGTATGTCCCACACATACTCTGAGAATACAGGATGAAGAATAACAGGGCTAAAGGAAAAGATTATTCTTCCATAGATTTTGCAGATGAACTGCTTAAAATTATGTAATATTGATGAAATATAAAATAACTGGATGTATTTTAAATTATTTCTTAACACTGCATGTTAATTATTGGTGTAGCTGGGATAATACAAAAGCAACTCTCATGACTAACTATACAATAAAAACATCAATGTAGCCCAGCTGAAAAACAGAGGTGAATTCCAAAACTTGATGGTATTCTTGCATCGGCATGAGTTCCATAAAGCTTGGCTTCAGGTGATCAACAGTCATATTCTTTAAAGGGATGAAATTTGAACTAAATTAAGACTGGCACTGTAGAAGACGGTGTACTTGAGTTACAGAATAGTCTGTGAAAAACTGGTGCCAGTTGCAAGAGCTGACAAACTAAGTTGCTAAAAAAAGAAATGCATTTAACCAAAAGAATCCTAGAAAGCCAGGGCACAGGCAATGTGCAGGCTGCCTCTGGACTTCACGAAGCATGAAGGCGTACGAGTTCAGCATGACAACTTGGTAGAGTCCAAGAACTGGGGTCAAGGGGGTATCAACCAGGGTTGTGTTATCCATACACCATATGTTATTTTTTTATGATGATAAGCTACTTATGAAGGTTAATACTTTAATTCACTTAAATTTGCATACAGCAGAGTATTAAGTTTATACAATATGTACTTGCAGAACAGGATTTCACTCTACCTGGCCTCTCACATCATCACTATGCAAGAATGCTGCAATAAGTCTTAAAGTGCCTTTCAATATTTTGAAACAAAGTGGGAAATACCACACAACAACTGTTAACTAGTTTTCTTGTACTCATTCTGCTAACTTTAGTTTCCCACTCCCTGAACAGACACCAAACAATTATTCCTGCACAGAAAATTGCACCAAAGCTCCCTATATGTCACAAATATGTATACAGGAATGCTCAGCACTTTTTGTATTTACTAATTCTATTGTACCATAAGAAGTCAGCAGGCTGTGTATTCCTAATTATACGTTTCTCAAATCTGTATAACTTGAAGAAAATTAGGGTGAATGTTAAGGTGGAATAGTAATGATACTGTGATTTGTTAACTAAAGTATTTGGTATAAGAGCTGGGACTGGGTCAGAGGTCTTAAGAAAATGTGGACTGGCATTTTCAAGTAAGAGAAATATAAAATGTTTCAGTATTTATCTTACTGCTAACATCCTTCTATTTCCTTATGAGAAGAAAAAATGTGCTTGCATCCGAAAAGAGAGGGGAGGAGGGAAAAGAGGGAGGTTGGTGTCTACAATTTGAGAAACAGAAGAACTTTCAAGATCTTGTGGGAAGGTTTATTTTTTGACCTTGCTTAGTCTCTGCATTAATTCTGTTAATGTTTGCTTCTAGCGTTAGTATCCTAATCCTCTACTTACACCTGCATGTAGCACTGGAGGGCACTAAATTCTACCTTGACAACATGTTGGAATAAAAGCTTCCTACTGTGCTACATCCTGCCGTGGAAAAATATTATGATTGTTGTCCTAAATCTAGTATTAGGGTCTGATAAAAATAATTGCAATAAAGAAGTAAGATGGTTGACAGTAAAATTTTTTTTTGACTGTAATATTAATGTGGATGGAAAAGTTTAGTGTGAAATGAAGAGGCATATAAAATAAAGTTCAGTGACAACTGGCCATGCAGGCATATGACTGTAGTGGGTTTCTGTGACTGGGTTTCGGTAGCAGGGGGGGCTACAGGAGTGGCTTCTGTTAGAAGCTGCTAGAAGCTTCCCCTGTATGGTGAAGCCAATGCCAGCTGGCTCCAGGATGGACTTCCTGCTGCTGGCCAAGGCCGAGCCAAGTCAGGAGTAACAGTAACGCCTCTGTTAAGAACAGAAAGGTATTTCCCATGCTGGAGCAGGTTGATGCATGAAGGAGGCTGTGAACCCATGGGAGGCCCAAGATGGAGCAGGGTCCTGCCAGAGACCTGTAGCCCATGGAGAGGGAAACCCGCACTGGAGCTGATTTTTCCCAGGTGGGACTTGAGGCCCTTGTGGGGGACTCACGTAGGTACAGCTCATGAGGGACTGTACCCCATGGAGGAGTGACCCACAGGACAGCAGTTTGGGAAGAACTGGTGCCCGAGGGATGGACTCACACCAGAGAGGTCCATCAAGGACTGTATCCTGTGGGAGGGACCCCACGGGAGCAGGGGAAGGACTTCTCTCCCTGAGCAGCGGCAGAAACAACCGACTGCAACCCCCATTCCCGGTCCCCCTGCCCTGCTGGAGGGGAGGAGGGAGAACATGGAAGGAAGAAGGGGTGGGGGGAAGTGTTTTTAAGATTATTAATTTCTCGCTCTTTAGCTTTTATCCTGCTGGTAATAAATTTAATTAATATCCGCACTTTGAGTCTGTTTTGCCCCTGAAGGTAATCAGTATCTGACCTCTCCCAGCTGTTATCTCAAGTCATGAATCCTTAGTTGGTTTTTTTTTCCTCTCCTCTGTCCAGTTGCAGAGGGAGGGTGAGCGAGTGGCTTTAATGGGTACCTGACATCCAGCCAGGGTCAACTCACTACAACAACAAAAAGTCCTCCCTCAAAAAAGTAGGAAATGTGGACAACTGTTTTTGAGATATATCCTAGCTCATAATAGCAGGATAATTTATATTCTTGTAGCTCTCTCCTAGAAATGGTAATATTTTTGGATGATTTCTGAAACAGTAAACTAGTCTGTTAAAAAGAGTGGGCAACAAAGCATTCTGTATATTACCAAGTTTTCACCAGAGATGAATAAGGCATCCCATCAACATTCTCCAAATTTATGCTAGATGTAAATAGTCTTGTGATTCTTGTGAATCTAGTTGAGTAATCAGGAGTGATCCTGTACCAACTCAAAAACATACACTGTTACTTTGTAGTAGTTTTGAACACCATACATATATATGTGGATTTGTCACAATTAATGTGTTTCATGGTACCAAACCAAACCACAAATAAATGTCTATTTTATTCTAGATATTATGCCAGCTCCCAGAATTTAGTGGACTGTAAAGATTCCTGACAGTGTGTGCTGTCTTTTTTTGGGAGAGAGAAAATTTTCCTCACTACTGTGGGGCTGTGTTTTGGACTTGTGATGAAAACAGTGTGGATAACTCAGGGATGTTTTCCTCTGCTGCTGAGCAGTGGTTACACAGATCCAAGGCCTTTTCTGCTTCTCACCCCACACCAGCTGGGGGTGCATGGGAGGCCGGGAGGAGACACAGTAGGAAGAGCTAACCCCAACTGACCACAGGGAAATTCCATAGCATATAGCATCATGGTCAGCGTACAAAGGTGTGGGAAGAAGGAGGAAGGGGGGCATATTGGGAGTGGTGTTTGTCTTCTCAAGTCATCATAATGAGTGATAGAGCCCAGCCTTCCTGGAGAGGCTGAACACCTGCCTGTCAATGGTAAGTGGAGAATTAATTCCTTGATTGGTTTTGCTTGCATGTGAGGCTTTTGCTTTACTTATTAAACCGTCTATATTTCAAGCCATGAGTTTTCTCCCACTTTTACCCTTGCAATTCTCTCCCCTGTCCCACTGGGAGTGAGTGAGCTGTGTGGCGCTGAGTTACCATTTGGGGTTAAACTATGACAAGTGAAATATAACCTACTAAAGCCTTAGAGACAAAACAGTGGTGAAATGCCTTAAAAGAAGATTGTGTTTGAATTTATGAGTACTTGTATATTTCACAGTGGAGGAAACTGACCTACAAAAGACTTACTTACTCCCAAGAACAGGAAATGTCCCTCCCTGGTGCTCTGCATGCAGCTTCAACCCAATCTATAGAAAACACAATGCTTCCAGTCACTCTCTATTCTCAGCATTTGCCATTAAAATATTAGTTCTTGCTAAACTGTGCAACTCTGTAAGGTGGGCACAGAAAGCATTGGTGTATATCCTAAGGGAGCAGCTCAGCTGCCTCCGTGTCCTTTCTAGTACCATTTTAATATTGCTAATGTACTCGATTTGAACTTTTGCTGCTGCTCCAGATGGCTGGGGGGCTTCTGGTAGTCCTATGTCGTACACTATATGATCCTACTGATGTCTTAGATAACTGAAGGCATCTAAATTCATATTAATCTCAAAATTTTGTTATGGCAAGTGAATGACTCTGTAAGAAACTGGAAAGAGCTTCCAAAGAGCTTTTTCCATTTGGAAAGACAGTGCCCCTAACAGAGAAAACGGATGACCTCATTCCTGGTATAACTTCATCTTGTTCCCTCTTGAATTGTAAATTCTTTGAAAATGGAAAAAACTAAGTAAAAGAGCAAGGAGGAAGCTTTGCTAAAACAAAATAAAGATGTAAAACTGTATACAAATATAGTACAAGAAAGCAGGAACTCTCCTGCTTTAAGTGCTCTTATTGATAGCTTAGTGGTACTCTGCAAAAAAAGGACAGATTTGCTGTATCATCTTGAATTGTGGGACTGCATTCAGCTGGATTTTACTGAACAGCTGAAAAGTACAAAAAGCAACAAAGTGCTAGGTGCTGTCATGAGGAAAAAGACCGGATTGTACAAACACTGGGGATATTAGCTTCAGACCAACAATTTGGATAAGAAGACAGTCTGAACACTCATATCTCATGGTATTTGAGGGAATTAAATGGAAAAGAAATATTTACATCATTTTTAACAGCAGGAAGCTACTAGATGAGCATTCTTCCTCACTTAGGGGGAACTATCAAAGGAATATTGGATGGACATGGAGGATACTCTGGTGCATCCTGGGGAACTGCTGCACATAGCTGAGAGAATTCACCACTTTTATGACTCTCCTGAGTGAGGTCTGTTCAGTACTGTTATATTAAAATGTAAAAGCTAGAAAGTGGACAAATAAGTGCTACAGAAAAAATTAGGCAGATGTAGTTAACTCTGCCTTCTAAAGAAGAGGTTGTTGAAAGACTGCTTGAGGTGTGGATAAGAAAAGACTTGGGATTTAGTCTGAAGAACATTTGACATGAAATATTTAAACATGCAGTCACATCATAAAGGTATAGATTTCAGTGGGTGTATTTTTAGCAAAACAATAGTGTTCTGACACTTAAAAATGGAGAATCCATATATAATTGATGACTTTAAGGGACAGTTCCTTTTAGAGAACAACATAAAAGATACTACTACAGACTTTTTGTGGAAGAATGTGTCTTTAAGACAAATCTTTAGACAAAAAGTTATATGACTGTGGACAGCTAGACAAAAACATTAAAATGAATAGTGGAAGAAGTTAAGCTTGACACATAGGAAATACTTTATGCTGAAGTGTACTGAATAACTAGATGATAGAATTACAGAAAACTATAGCTTTGGACATGCTAACTTGAATGAAAAGATAAAAAAAAAGGAAAAAAAATATGAGAAGTACCAAAAAAATCCAGAAGTAAATTTATTTAAACTAGAAAATAAAAGGAATGTTTAAACATGCCAGACAAGGGAATCCAGAAGAAAACAATAAATTATCTATTTCTATCCTAAAGGTTGTACTATCAAAATGCAATAGTAGTTTTTATTGAAGATGCTGAAAACACCAGCTCATAGTTGCAGAACTGAGCACAAACAGATGTAGATCATTCTACCTGAAAATAAACCCCAAAATCTCCATAGACAGATTTAAAAAAACCTCCATCAAGATATGGGTGACAAACTAAAAATGGTGCATATCACATAAGTAATATGAGACAGATAAGTGCAGGAGTGAGTGCCATGATAACATGATTTCAGTGTGCAGAAATGACTGACACAGATAACAGTTATCAAGTAATGTGCAAGCAGTCCATCAAAAGATAATTTTCCAGAGGAAAATTAAGAAAACTATCACAGAAGGAAAAGCACAAACCTGCTTGCTTCTGTGTAACTACTCACTGCTAGTGAAAATATGCAAAGAAATGATTGAAAGGTATCTGGTGATTTCCCATGAAAGGCTTTGAAACTAAAGAGCAAACTCGTCATGTTGGACAAAGAGGAAAGCAGGAAATAATGGGCAGGATAACATCCACTGCAGCTGCATTCAGGATAGGCACTTACAGGTGAAGGCAGTGTTTGTCAAGAGTAATGAAATGGAACCTGGAATAATAGATCCAGGGCTACAAAGAGCCCAAGAGTTTCACATTCACATACACGATGGAAGTGAGAGTTCAATGGTATTTCTAAGAGGGAAATAATTATTTGGAATAATGTGCCTGAGTGATAAATTGCTTTACATAATCACCAAGAAAGAAAAACTGGACAATAGGAATGAATTTGACATCTCTTTACATCATGCTGAGCCTGATGTGAGCACAACTTACTGTTATGGAGGCACCAGAAAGATTGCCTGAGCTTCTGGTTTGTAGGCAAACAAAAGGTTGTGAATAGGGAAAGAGGACAAATGGCACAGAGATCGGTGGCTCCGCTTGTGCATCAAGTAAGGTAAGAAAGGAGAAATAAGGAGCGGCAGTGAGGACTTTTGTGAAAGAAGAGCAAAGTAATGATGAAGACCGTAAAGGACTAAGTTGAGAAAAATAGTGAAAAAGAGTACAGCTAAGGGAAGAGCTACAGGTGGTAGGGGTTCAGAGACAAAGAGACAAGGAAAATCAGATAAAGCATCCATGTTTTCTGTGTGTTTTAAAGATCCTTAATATTGAAGCATCTGTAGTTCATTTTATACTGTGAGTTGAAAGAAAGAGAGTAAAAAGCTGAAGTGGACAACAAATGAGAGATGAAGCAGTAAAAACATAGCTGATGAAACATAATGGAACCAGCAGAAAAGAAGGTTAGATGCTAAAATAGGCAAGGTACAGCTTGAAGCAAGAAAACTTTAATAGGAAAGTGGTAAAAAAATGAAGTACAATCAGGGCTATATGTTATATTACTCTGCATTCCTAAGTTATGCAAGACCAAAGAGGGACAATAGGATTCAGGTTATTCTGTAGACAAGAGGTTAGTCAGAACTGTCTGCTCAACTGGTACTGCTCCAAACTACAGTCATCCCTTTAAATAATAATCATAAATGAAAGACCTTGCCCTTGTATTGAACAGCCAGGTCAGAACTGTTTGTGTGATCCATACAAATGGTGATTCCTCAAAGCCTGTCTTCTATGCTATGTATCATCAACTAATTCTTCCATTTTTCATTCATTACTATATCACCATAAGCACTTGTGTCATTGAAGATCTACCATATGGTGTAGCTTTGGCACCAGCTGTTTTTTCCAGTTATTAATAGATGACGAGCTGAAAAGTCTTCCGGTAAGATGCAAAGATGCATACAGATGATTTAATGTCTGCTGAAAAAGGGCTGACAAACTCAGTCAAAATTCGACAGAGTTCTAAAATATTTGGATGAAGTATGAAAAGATCTTTTAAATGAAGTTTTTTTTTTTACAAAACAGATGAATATTGCTGTTAGAGTTGCAAAAATGTAAATAACTGACTTGTTCCACCCTCCATAAGTCCCTAAGAAAAACCAAAAAGGGCATAAGAAAAAAGGATGAAAGAGGTAGTTCTAACCATGCACTGGGACATCTTGGTAATCATGAACAACAAGAGTTAGATGATCCAAAGGGAGCACTGGAAAGAGCATTTTATGAACCGTTGTCCTGCTACACATGATAGTTCAGAGCTATGCCATTATTAAACTTTACAGAGTTCAGGCCAAAATTCCAGAGTCCCTTCACTCCTCTTTTATTAGTGTGTGTGTGAGACAGTCACATAACAAAATCAAAATGCAGAAAGTAAGAAATGGAGAGGAAAAGGTTAAAAGATAGAAAATTCAGCAGCTATTTTGGTGCTAGAAGTTGACTTAGATAAAAGCAAACAGTTAAATAGAATCCAATTCAATTCAAACAGACAGTTTTGACATTTAAATGAAATTTCCAAAGCATGTACTGTGGTTAAACAAGGAGTGTGGCTAGCTTCCAGATACATATGGTAATGGTGAGGAAGCAGTTTTACTGATGACAATCAAAGCTGGCAAGAGAAATTTGGGCCCATGAACACACAAAAAAGCCAGGGCCTTTTGCATAATCTACGTCATCTTTCCTCTTCACCTAACAACTTTTCCCTTTCCCTACTTTCCGTCTATGTCTTTCTGTAATATACCCTAATGTTGCTTTTAAATCCTTCTTGCCTTGATTGCATCCTCTCTTTGATTGATTATTTCAATCTCTCCTTTCCACATCATTCTCTTTCCATCATGCTTCCACTCTAACTTTGATCGCTCTCTGATATGGAGATAAACTAGAAAAACACTAACATAACTATCTTGCAAAGACCAGCTGAATCTCCTTCAACTTCGGCCCCCGACAGAGTTACAAATACACATTTAACAGCTGCAAACATTAGGATAGCTGTCAAAAAGAGGGCTCTGGTTTTTATTTACACCTGAAGAATTTAATCCGATTTTACGTATTAACTGTTCACAAACAATATATGACAAATGCTTAATGTTTGCTGGTGTATGAATGCATCATGCCTTCCTCAATATTATAAATAAGACTCCAAATACAACAAAACTAAACAAAGTCCTGTAAAGTATTTTTTCTCTTCCTGTTCATTTTTATAATGGCTGTCACCATCTTCACACTACATACAGAAGTAAAGTTCAGTATTTGTTCCTACAGTGTAGTAGCTTATCTTAAAAATGGAATGAAACAAGGCAGCATCCAGAATAGTTGCTAAGAGCAGTCTGCAATCCAAGACGGGGAAAGGCAGAACAAAAAGATGAGCCTTTTATCCTACCCTGCGGGAGTCAAGACTGGCTCAGATGGATCTCCAGCTGCAGTGAATCCAATGTTCAAGGGCTCTCTCAACAGAATGCATCTTGTCCCTGCTAATTCTGCCCACTAAACTTAAAGACAAATCCTATTTCACTGGAAAGAGAGAGTTATTACCAGAAAGAGCTGTAGGGATGTGGATCAGAAACTTGAATTAAATCCCAAGCTGACTTAGCAGCAACTAGAGAGTTGGACATAAGAAAAAAATTCTCTTTGGTCTGCTCTAGCTTTGAAGCCTTAAGAGTTTCTAGGCAACTCTACAGCAGTAATAGATGGAGGGTTTTTTAACTATCTGTTCCAGAAGGTATTAAATCAGAATTCTCACTAGTCAGGTCTGGAGGAAAGAATAAAATTTTAGAATTACCCAGCAATACAGAAACACCAAAGGAGTAAAAAGAAATCCTGAATGCTTTGAGATTGCTCTCCTATTCCACAGAGAAATAAATATGCCCTCATAGAAAAGGAAGGTCAATATCCATGTAACTTCATCCACTTGCTGATCAAAGTCACCACGTTCAATTTTAGGCTGAACACAAGGCAATGAGTTGTGGTCATGAAATGAAATTCAGTAAAAGTTTTGACCTCACTCACATAAAGATCAAAAGGCAATATGATGATTAACAGTAGACACTGTTTTACCAAATTCTGACATTTTCCTGTATATTTTATAGAATATAAAGTGATGCCAGTTGAGTTTCACTAAAAAAAGTCTCTTACTGGAAGTGCTTAATTAGTTTTGATAAAGGGTGATGTTTAACTTCAACTAAATGAAAGGAGATTTACCTAAGAGAACACATTATAAATAAAACCAGGCAGAAACATTCTCTAGTACATTAGTGAATTTAAGGTATTTTCTATGTCAGACACTGACGCTGATGCTGGAGGGACTGTTTAAGAGAGATATTTAGCTACAATAATCAACACTTTGAACAAAATGGCCCAATAAGACATATACTGCTTATTCTTTGGATGAACTGAAATTTTCCTCTGTCTTTTCATTATAACAACCTGGCATTGTTGCTATGTTTGTTTCTTTCTCACAAAATCAGGGAATGACACCATATTGATGCTGTGTAATGTGTATGGATCTTCTAATGCAAATCGGTTCTCAACCCTTTCAAAATTGAAGATGCTCTTTTTATTAGAATTAGATTTTTGATATACCAGCTCAGTCTGTGATTTTATCCATACACAATAGTGAGTTATGTTCAGATAATAATCTCCTTTCCAAATTGCTATTAGAAAATAGTTTCAAAGTTAAATTATGGTGTTCACACAGTGAATCCACAAGGTTGCCAAGACACAATTGGTATGGATTTCATTTGTGATCCACCAAATAATAGCACATATGAATGTATTATAGCTGTTTCAGTTAAAATCAGATCCTTTAGTTTGTACACCATCACCACCAATTTCATAAAGGGCTGTTTGAGCATGTTCTCATATTCTGATTGTCAGTGTTAAAACTCAAGTGATTCTTTTATGGCTATCAAGGCTTCCAGAAGATGGGAAATACCAATACACTCCATTAAAATACCCAGAGAAAGCTGCATTTTTCAAATGACTTTCTTCGGAATCAACTAGGTAATGTTAGGTAATGCTTCCCATGTGCAGCACCAACCTCTACACCAGGCTGATTTTTGCAGCTGCCAGATTGATGAAAAACAAGGACGATGTAAACAAACAAAAAAAATCCTCATGTGGCATTCTTCACAAAAATCAATTTATCAACTCTTTGAAAAGTACCTTGAAAAAAGGTGACAGCATTATGTTTACGTCTGCAGATATGAGTGTTCACAGTCAAAACAGTGTCCTTCTCTTATACAATATGTGGAAATATGTACTACACAGTTAAAAAGGTCCCTTCAATTTTAAGAACATGATACCAAGCAAATTGAACATTTTGAGAAAGGGAATCATAGAATCACAGAATCAGCCAGGTTTGAAGGGACCTCTGAGATCATCAAGTCCAACCCTTGATCCACTACTGCCATGGTTACTAGATCATGGCACTAAGTGCCACATCCAGTCTCATCTTAAAAACCTCCAGAGATGGAGAATCCACCACCAACCTGAGCAGCCCATTCCAATGTCTGATTACTCTCTCTGTAAAAAATTTCTTCCCAATATCCAACCTAAACCTCCCCTGGCACAGCTTAAGACCATGCCCTCTTGTCTTACTGCTGGATACCTGGGAGAAGAGACCAACCCCACCTGGCTACGGCCTCCTTTCAGGTAATTGTAGAGAGCGATGAGGTCTCCCCTGAGCCTCCTCTTCTCCAGGCTGAACAACCCCAGCTCCGTCAGCCTCTCCTCATAGGACTTGGGCTTGAGTCTCCTCACCAGCCTTGTTGCTCTTCTCTGGACCTGCTCCAACACCTCAATATCCTTCCTGAACTGAGGGGCCCAGAACTGGACACAGTACTCCAGGTGTGGCCTCATCAGCTCTGAGTACAGGGGAAGAATCACTTCCCTGGTCCTGTTGGCCACACTGTTCCTGATCCAGGCCAGGATGCCATTGGTCTTCTTGGCCACCTGGGCACATTGCTGGCTCATGTTCAGCTTCCTGTCAATCCGAACTCCCAGGTCCCTTTCTGCCTGGCTGCTCTCCAGCCACTCTGTGCCCAATAGACAAAATTATTGCTGGAGTTATACCACTGCAACGCCATTTTCAAAGAGACAAAGAGAAATCCATCAGCCTTAAGCAGTACCTGGGGGCAGTGTATATTAAAGCAGCAAAGCCAGATGTGTATGAAAGTTTTTCAGAATATGTATGGTAGTTTTGTAGCTAAAATATGACAATCAGAAGCTATGAGAACAAACACTAGAGAGAAGATTAAGTGGTAGATACGAACATATAAAAGTAAAGATTAACCTCTTTAACCTGAAAAAACATGCCATTCAACTCTTTGCAGTAAGACTTAAAGTATCTTAGCTCTTCAAAATATTTCTAACCTAGTACTGCACAACTTTTTATAGGCAATGTGTAAATGGATTTGAAGCCTTTGAATCAATAGTGAAAGTTTGTACTGGCCTCCATTTTTATATACATAAAATAATGATCTCATTAAATCTAGGAATGTTATATACAAATAATGTAAAATATTACACTTTCTTTGGTAGATATGCTGAAAATTAAAGACAAATAAAAAAATTTTATCTAGTCTTTTGATCTTTTTACCAGAAAATATCCTAAGTAGGAGTACTCCTGGTCAGTGTTTTGCAAAGCAGCTTCCTCCTTTTCTTCTGATGGAGAGATTCAGAGATGTCACATCTCCAGCTGTTTACCGTTACTATATTGCCTTCTTTTTTTGATGTTAAGACTTGTTCTGTGGGCAGATTATCCTTAATTTCTAACATCTCTCATAAAGCTTGCTTTGCAGCATGTTGGAAAAGGAGAATGACTGAAAGGATAAAACAATTTAATCTGAAGGGTTGCAGCCTAGTCTGGCAGCAATAGAGAAAAGTGTTGCATTAGCATCTTTATCAGAATTTGTGTTTACTAGATAGGATGCCCACTTTACAGTTAGTGACTCACATCCTAGGTAACCATTATGATCTTACAATTTCAGTCCTTTAGAAATACAGAGTAAATTTTTTTAGAAAGTAAGTTTCTTATCATGCTCTATTTTAATGTAAGTAAAGTACATGCTGCTGTTTATTCTCTCAAATTTGATATATTCTAAAAAGCAACATATTGTCTCTGTTTTGAATTTTGATCAATCAGTAACTACTAAATGCTAACCTAAACACAAAATCTGGAAAAATTTATAGACACCTGATTGTTGTTAGGGGCTTCATAAGTAATGAATGATGCAATGTCACAGAATATAAGTAATCATACTGTTTTGTATATAGCAATTAATGAACTTTTCTGCTTGAACAGCTCTAGTAAAAGGGTTGTTGTTACTAGCACAAACAGATCTTTAGTCAACCTTCATGGTTATTGTTAAATGTATGTTAATTTCATCTGGCTCCAAACCAAACCCACAGATTGGAACATTGCTAAATTTGGAAAACTTTAGATCTAATGCATGATCAGGCTGTGGATTTTTTTACTTTGGACTATTTCTACCATTTACAGAATGGGAGAACTTCTGATTAATGATATGACATGCCACTTAAAATATAGGACACTAATTTCTTTTCTAGCTAGCCTCCTATGTCCATTGGGTTGAGTTCCAAACAGATGGCAGAGGCAAATAGGAAGTTGGCTAGTGAGTACCCTGCAGCTAGATTTCCAATAGCTTATGATAATTTCAGTGGAAAAGAGTGCATGGGAGCTAGGTTTGATTATCAGCTGACAGTCACGTTTTTTAAAAAAAAGGTCTCCAAACATTCTGCTCTGTGACATACAGGCTGAACTGGCAGGGATTGCAGTCCTACCCCTCCTACTCCCTTTCATTTTCACAGGATATTTTGCTGTCCACACTTTTTTTATACCATGTACTGCTCTTCATAATGAAGAGATGTTGTTGACCACACTATCAGTGGACCTCAAACATGACATGAACAGTCTTCTCTATGTAGTCTTGTGAAGTTCCCATTTTGTATTAATGACATAATCCAGTCATTCTGATTTTAAGTCCCTTTCTTGGGTGAACTTTATTTTCAGGATAGTATTGTTGAAAAACTGTTTGGGAATGACAAAATTGCTCTTTCCAGGAAAGAGAAACAGAATTTTTTCTTTAGATAAAATTGTAACAATGATGTTAAAGAGTTTGGTTTTTGGGTAAAGAAAAATGTAATATATTACCAAAGACTACATGAAAAACCAAAGCCAAACAGAACAAAACACCCAATCCCTTCGTTCCCCAAAATCCCAGAAAAGATTGAATAAAATTACACCTGCAATACCTTATAATGTACTTAATCTAACAGACTGTGGATAATTAACTCATAAAGAGATCCACATGGATATCTCTGTAGGTATAAACTAATCATCAAGATATTTATTAATTCCATAGTCCTGATGTAATATCTGAGAATTAGTACAAATGAAGAAATAAAACGATGCAGTTCAGTATAATAATATCTGAGAAGGCAAGAAGGAAGGTGTGAAGAGAAAGAAATATTGACTTAAGTGCCTAAATCAGATTTCTATCTCTTTGATTTTAAAGTGTCCATACATACCTTTAAGTATTTTGTGCTCACTTTCTTGAAAGACTTGGCTTTGAGCACAGATAAATTATATAGAGTTAGCCCAGAGTTAGCCTGTTAGTCAAATATTAGGGTTTAGTACTAACAGGCTTCAGATTACTTTTCACTAAGGCATCTAACAAGAACAGTTATTAAAATTGAAAACACTTTTCTCTTTTGCAGGCTGGGAGGAAAGTTAAGAGGGTCACTCAAAATAGTTTAAGCACCTGGACTCTTTAGCAATTTCAGGGCTAAAGGGACAAAATTTGACTCTCAAAACAAAAGACTGAGCTCTGAAAAACTTCCTACAGAGCAGAGAAACTTGCCACTAAATAAATAAAAGATAAGCTAGCAACATTTAAAAACCTCAGAACACCTTCCAACTATAAAGACTCTTTTCAAATGCACTCATCAAAGGCAAAAATAAATGAATATACCAGTAGTGCTGTAAATGTCATGTCCAAGCTAACCGCTTTCCTGAAACCTCTTGAAAATTCTTTAACAATGCAGAATGATGTGTTTGCTTCAACATAATTCTTAGACAAGATTTAAACTTTAAGTACCAAATCTTGAGCCTGTAAATGAAGAAGGACAGTTAACATTTACCGCTTCTCTGGAACACTTACCCATAAGACAGCTACGTGCTAAGTGCTGCTGAGTTAAAACGCATCTTCATACATGGCTGGAAATAAAGCCTGTGGTACTTCCTTAGGTAACTAACTATTCTTTGCCGTGCTGAAGCAGAGGGGCAGACTAACATAACCTCTGTAGTATATATACCCTGATAGGGCGGGGACAGACTAGCTGGAGGAAGGACTACTGTGATAGACCGAGTCAGTCTTCTACTTTTGTGTACAGGTACTACTAAATTGCGCATTTTTTGAAGGTATTACTTTACTGTGACCAAGATTTCTGCACCTGACACCTACTATTCCCTACTGCTCCCATCTTCCTGCTTTGCTACATTTGCTAAAGTTGTTTCTTGCCAATATTGTCACTAAGTTAGTTCTTCATTCCCATATTTCCCTTCATACAGTGCTCTTCCATTAAAGTTAAATCTAGGTATCCTGAATATTGAACTTAAGATGGTATTTATCACAGATGTCTCTTTGATATTGCAAGCAAGTATAGAATGTATATTAGAAGCAAAATATTAATGGGGTAGTTGAGTAGCACCTATGCCAGCTTCTGTGCAGCACTGCGCAGCATGTGCTGACTGAGCCAAATCTGTCTCTTGCTTCAGTGCCCATGAATGTTGGGTCCTTCAAGTCATGTGCCAAGATGCCACCTCTGATGGGAAGTTTTACAGTAAAGAAGTCTGCACAATACTTGCTGAAAGTGAAACAAAATTTCACCATGGTCACCACTGAACTATTATTTCAGTTTCATAATGTAAGTTTAAGTCAGCAGTAGTGTTACACTGGGTTAGGTGAACTGACTTGGATAGAAGAGGTTTTAAACTCTTTTTTTTTTTTTCCCTGAAACATCAAGCAAACCTAGCATCTTGAGAAAACACCACCTTATACGGAGCACTATATTTGTTCCCTTTCTTGGAGAGCACACAGATGATATTATTAAGACTTGATTATGTGTTTTTTCTTAGGTAAATGCTTTATCTTACAGTGCTGAATTTATCACCACAAAACAGTGCAGAAGAAAAATTAAAGTTACAGAAAAGATTTCAGCTTTTTTTTCTTCTCTTCTTTGTAATAAAAAGAGCACTTAGACCAAATAAAAGAAGATGGAGGAACCACTTTGAAAAAGTCATCACAGAAAAATATCCCTTTCACCTCTGCTACCAGTTTCTCCTTACAAAAAGAAAGTATTAAACCTTGTATTTAATTTTTGGAAGAAATTAATATGAAGAACCCAGGGTGCATTTTCATACAACCTTCAGAATTTTTGGACAGATTGTATTAAATATCAACATAGAACAAACTAAAAAGGAAAACTGAATGTCCTCAACATGTAAGCAGAATATAGATATTAATGTAATCTGTGTAAGAATAAAACTTGCTATTAAAACAATGTAATATTAAACAACATTAAAATACTGGAGTGGCTGTGTCAACCTAATACAACTTGTAAGTTCTCTCTCTTGCAAAGGTATCAAGGCTCACTGTATTCACTGTGTTTTACTGTCAAGTTTTTTCATAAACCTGTATTCTTAGTATCTCCAAGTTTGTTTTTTAAAAAAAATTGTCTTAAGAGAAACATTGCTTCCTTACTTTAAATAAAAATATTTTATACTTTATATGCCATTATATTTTCATGATGAAATAGAGAAACTAATAATTAGTGTTTTGGTGCAGGAACTACTTCACCTCAGTCTTTTTTCAGGATAAGGGGAAGATTAATAGCTTTCAGATAAAGAACAAGGAAAAAAAGAAAGAAATGAGCTTTAGTCGTAGTTTGCTGTTTTTTTCTGAGAGCATTTTCAAGGGGAAGTTTCCAACTGATACTGACTTTCAATTGCCCCAGCATTTAGAAGCCACAAACATCACACAACCGGTGTAGATTTCTAATAATAATGGATCTAATTCCACACTATATGTATATAATTTTGAAATTTCACCAGTAAACCTAAGTCTTCTACAGCTATTAAGGAACAAGGAACATCTGTTCCCAACTATAAATCTGTCATGTCACCAGTAAATCCTGCCAAGAGGACTAGCATATTTCTCCAGAAGTCACAATTACGTGCATAAAAATATTGTGTCCTGCAGAACAGCTGCCATGTCACCTCAAATTTTTCTAAAATATGGAATGTGGTAAAGCATACTTACCTTTTTCATTTGGAAGGGTCATATCCTTACACAAGTTCATGTTTACATAGTAAATCCTATATGGAAAGATTCCTCTTCAGACATCACAGAATACTGTAAGCAGGTGAACTTCTCTGCCAGCGTAGCTGTGCTTGGTCAGCAGCTACTCCAGTATTCCAGTGCCGTTCAATATCACATTCTTCTAATACTGTCTTTTGGTGTAACACAGCTTATATTAATACCTGTGCTATATTTGACTTCCATGTTGAGGACATGCAGTTTTCCTTTTTAGTTTGTTCTCTAGGTGACTTTTAAGACCAATTATCCATAAATTCTGAAGGTTGTATGAAAACGTGCTTCAGTTTCTTAAATTATTTTTGTCCAAAAATTAAATACAAGGGGACAAAAATCAGATATTCATATTCAAGGCAGTTCATTATATTTGCTCAAGAAAAAGGGAACTAAGAAATTTTTAGTCTGGTGGGAAGAAAAAAACACAGAAAATATATTACAAAACCTGATTTCCTGAATTATCCTCCTGTCACGTGACAAACTACATCTGAATTATTTTTGTCTCAGTCACTGATTAGCTTTGAGAAAGCATTAGAAAAATTGTTCTGTCTGTGATACTTGCATCAGATGAAATTTTAAAGTAGGTTATGTTTAATGCTATATTTAGAGTAATATTGTTAGGGAGTAGGATCAGGTTAATTGATAGCAAAGAAGATTGAAGTCAGATATTACAGAAAGCTTTGTAACCATAAGGGTAATTAATGCCACAAATAACTATCTAAGGAGGCTGTGTAAAAACACACATTCAATGTTTTCAAAAACAGATTAGGCAAGAACCTGTGCCTGTGTATCTAATCCTATCTCAGAGCACAGATGTGAGCTATATGACCTCTCAAAGTTCTCTTCTGTCTTACATTTCTGTGTCTTACAGTTGTTGAAAAACAAGAAACATTCACAGGCCAACAGAGATTGTTGTTTGCAATACCTTCTGTACACTTGTTTTCCCTTGGATCTATATTTTTGCATATTAGGTAATGAATTAAAATGTTTTCCTTTCCTGCACTCTAATTTGTGGAAATTGTGACTGAAATTCAGGAAACATACATGTGTCTTGCCCTGCTGAAGAGTTTCTCTCTCTAATTCCAACAGTGATGTTAGTGCATGACTGCTAAATTACCAGAATATTACGGAAATATGTTCTAGCATCTATGATTTAGATACATCTGTGTCACATCTTAAATTACATTTATTTTCAGCTATGGCAATTAAATTTGTGTCTGGTTGACTATTTCTGAAGATGTTTCTGATGTAGCAGTCACAGAAGTCTGCAATATTGGAATGGGCTGTCTCTGGAAACTATTTATCTAAGAAACATTATTCATAGTTAAGAATACATCTTCTGTGTTCCATACGAAAAAAAAAGAACTACTCAATGAGTCAATGAGATTGCAAATGCGGTCCTTAGCCTGAATAAATATGTTGCAAAATGCTACAAATGCAATATTTTAAACTCAAGTGTATTTTGATACATAAGACAATGGTGAAGCTTCTTTTATCATCCCGTATCCCTCTTCTTGGTGCTGTGTATTTGTGAAGGATCCCTACAGATTTTGAAGCCTCTCAGAAGAAAAGTGTCAATATTCAAATTTTTCAGAGAAATTGCAAGGTAACCTGTGCTTAGTTGACAAGTTCAGGGTATCTGACGCCTGTTGGAACTCATGCATGTGCAATAACTCAACTAATTTCTTGGGGGTTGGTCATCTATTCAGCACTGGCAAAGTATTTGCAACCTGCCCCTGCCATGAACTTCACCATGACTGTGCTAGGTGACACATGTTATATTTCTAATCAAAGAAAAACAACAGCTAAAAGCACATGCTCCTTGTCCTGGTTAGAACGGCTGGGACCAATTCATCCCTGGATGGGTGTAACCCAAAACTGTGTATTCTATAGCCTCCATGCCATTTCCCAAAAACTGCTGTCAGTAGAGGCCTGCAAGGTGGGAAGATGTTCCTGTACCCTTTTATGGAATTCCCTGCTCTGATATCCTTATATGGAATTCCCCGCTCTGATACCCTTATATGGAAGAGGGACTGAGCATCCGCATGCCCTTTTATGGAATTCCCTACTCTGAGGGAGGGACTGAGCACTCCCGCCTGAACTGGAGAGTATATAACTGGGAGTTTCAGAGCCTTGACTCTCTCTCGTGGGACCCAGAGGAAGACAGCAGACCACCGCTGCTCCCAACCAGGCTGAGACCACCACCCTCGACTGGACTGCAATCACCACTTCTGACCAGACTGCAGCAGCTCTCCCACCAGCAGGTTTATTCCCTCTCCCTTTGCTTTGGACTCGGGGGGTGGGCCAAGGTACACCACTTTTGTTCATACCCCAGGGTGCTGGGTTTGTACATTTGGGTTTTGTGGATTAAAACCAATTGTCTGTCTGTATAATTGTACTTATTGCATTATTTTAATAAATTGTTATTCTGACTTATAAATCTCTCTTTTGAATTGAGTTCATTTTCCCTTGCTGGTTAACTTTTAAACCAGCACACTCCTGCAACATGGAGATCACAGGGTGGCACCAATTCATTGTTCAATGTATTGTAAATGGTTTAGTAAATATTAATAAAACAACAGAAGTTCCCTGAATTTATATTTTTTCCCATGTTCAAAGATCCAAGAAGTTAAAACCACAAAAGGGCCGTGTCTTAGAATATAGGAGTGTTTAGCTTCGAGGCTTTTTCATCATGGCCAGGCTTCGTAAATGAAGATTTGGGAAAGGCTCTATTCACGTTTGTTACAAGCACGCTGGTGGCTAAAAGGCCAATATGAGATAGACAGGTCCGATTGCAAAAGGCACAGCAGAAAGACTCCTTGGATGGTATCGACAAGACACGATCCTTTCTGCGTTGTCTTTTCTCCTCGAGAGTGATCCTGCGTGCGTTCTCAAAGGAAACAGCAGCGTTATATATGGTGTGTCTCCAGGCCTCCCGATTTGAGGCCAGAGTAGACCAGTTATGTTGATCAATATGGCTGAGGCTGAGATGTTTCAGGGAGTCCTTGCATCTCCTCTTCGGGGCTCCTCTCTTGCAGCAGCCAGTGGCAAGTTCACCATAAAGCACGATCTTAGGGAGGCGGTGGTCCTTCATCCTTGAGACATGTCCTGCCCAACGTAGCTGTGTTCTCAGCAACATGGCCTCAATACTTGTGACTGCTGCTTGTTCTAGAACAGATGTATTGGTCATGTAATCTGACCAGTGGATGTTTGGGATTGTACGGAGGCAGCGTTGATGGAAGCGTTCTAAGAGACGCAGGTGGTGGCGGTAGATGACCCATGATTCGGAACCATATGAAAGAGTAGACAGCACAGTGGTTCTGTAAACACTGATCTTAGTATTTTTCTTCACGTGTTTATTACGCCATACTCTTTTATGGAGTTTTCTGAAAGCTCTATATGCCTTTGCTAACCTGTTGTCTATCTCTCCGTCAATCTTACCATCCGAGGAGATGAGGCTGCCTAGGTAATTAAACTGCTGGACTGCTTTGAGCTCTGATTGGCCAATGGTGATATGGGGATGATGGAAGACTTCCTGAGGTGCAGGTTGATGGAGAACTTCTGTCTTCTTTAAGCTGACTTCCAGCCCAAAGAGCTCGGCAGCCTCTGCAAAGCCGGATGTTAAATGCTGCAGAGCTGCTTCTGTGTGAGCGACAAGGGTGGCGTCATCAGCTGATGGTTTAAGGTCTTAGTGTGGACCTTCAGTTGTCTTAGGTTGAAAAGGCTTCCATCAGTACGGTATCGAATGTAGATACCATCCTGATCATCAGGGTCTGCCAAGGCCCTTTGGAACATCATGCTGAAAAAGATTGTGAATAGGGTAGGTGCAAGAACGCAGCCTTGTTTCACACCATTGGTAATTAGGAAGGGCTCAGAAAGTGCATCACCATATCTGACTTGGCCGCGCTGATCCTCATGAAGTGAGATGATCATTTTAAGGAACTTGGGGGGACATCCTAAACATTCCAAAATCTGCCATAGACCTTTTCTGCTCACAATATCGAAAACCTTGGTGAGATCAACAAAAGTTACAAAGAGACCTTTGTTCTGTTCCCTATGCTTCTCTTGCAGTTTTCTGAGAACAAATACCATGTCAGTGGTACTCCTGTTGGCTCTCAAACCACACTGGTTTTCAGGTAGAATTCCTTCTGCATGTATTAGACCCAAAGGTTCTCCCAAATTAACGCTAGCGTGCTGGAACATCAGAACCATGCTTGATTCGGCAGATAGTGGATGACCTGAGCGTCGTTCTGCCCTAATTGCCCGTAAACTGTCACGTCTCAACATCGACATTGCTACTCTCAGTGAATTTCGCCTTCACGAGGAAGGCAGCCTCAGAGAACATGGTGCCAGTTACACGCTCTTTTGGTCAGGTAAGTCCAGAACCGAAAAACATCTTTCAGGAGTTGGCTTCATGATCAAAAACTCTATTGTTCCTAAACTCGAAAATCTGCCGACAGACCACTCTGACCGCATTATCTCCCTACGCCTTCCACTCCACAACAACCAACACGTTGTCATCTTTAGTATATATGCCCCAACTCTCCAAGCTGATCCTGCCGAAGAAGATAAATTTTACATCGACCTGTGCCGCCTTACCCAGAAGGTTCCTGCAGATGATAAAATCATTATCCTTGGTGATTTCAACGCCAGAACAGGAAAGAATTTTGAAACCTGGAAAGGAATATTAGGCAAGCATGGTGTTGGGAGCTGCAACGATAATGGTCGACTTCTGTTAGAATTCTGTGCGGAGCAACAGCTCACCATCACTAATACTATCTTTCAGCAGAAAAATAGTCTGAAGACAACCTGGATGCATCCCAGATCGAAGCATTGGCACCTCATTGATTGTGTCTTGGTGCGACGGAGGGATGTCTGCTATGTCCACCACACCCGTGTGATGCCCAGTGCAGAATGCCAAACAGACTATCGACTGGTGCGCTGTAAACTTAATCTGGGCTTTTTACACCCATTCCAAAGCACGTGTTGTGCGTTCTGATGCCTATGATTCCTTTATGTGTAGGTAGTTTTATACATTCAAGAATAGAATCTGCCACTAACCACCAGGAATTGCCATCAGGAGGGCTAGTTCTTAAATATTGCTTCTATTGGGATTTTTGTGCCTTAAACTGAAAAAACAAGGGAAAAGTTCCTCTACTCATGAGGCATAGTTCTCTATCTTTTCTGAATACTTTCTTTTTCTTTTTAAATCTGAAGAGCATTTCTCAGAGGCAACTATAGCTAGATAGATGTGAAACTGCCCCCTGATTATTTTCCTGCAGAAAATCTCTCTGCTAATTTTACGTATCATTCCCATACAAGCCCCACTCCTGTAGAAAAAACATTTAATCAGAAGATCTGAATCTGATTATCTCTTCAAATGGAATGGTTTCAACATATTTTCCCTATAAGTCCTATCCAACCCAGTCTATTAGTATTTTTTTTCTGGATAAATTGGTAAGTATTAACTGGGTGATGGGTATGACCTTACAGTGCTGAGGCTGTCACTGGAAAATGCTGCAAAGAGAGTAGGACCCTAATCTCACTGCTAGGAGATTTCTGTCGACTGCTTAGGATACATTTCTTTGCCTGTGTTCTCTTTTTTTATTTTCCATGGGAGAGGAGCACAGTCCTGTGATGGATCAGTTACAGTTCATCATGATATTGGACAACTGAAGGGAAGATGACAATCCTCAACAAGTAGGTTATTGTGAATTTGAGTCAGCTGTCAATATATATAATGGTCACAAATCAATTAGACTTGGACAGAGCTTCAAGATTATAGCCAACAACTCATCATGAGGGTTTTTTTTTAATTCAAAAGATTGGCATACCACACACAACAGTTTCAAATTAAATAGGTTACAGCCAGACAATCTGGCGTATGGTATGATCCATGTTAGCACAGTCTTTTTAACAACCAAGTATTCCCTCCTGGAGTCACTGCACATGCCAAAGTAGTAAGTGCCTAACACTGTTGAGAGGAAGATACTAATGTACCTGATTTAATCAGTCATTGATTTCTTCATCAAATGCCTCTACTCTGCTAGTCTTTCCAACCTAATTTTGCTTTGTTGGTTTTGCTTCTCAAAACAGAGATATTTTTCATTATGCAAAATCAACCATTTGACAGTGTATGAAGCATGGGACCCTGCATCTGCTTAAGCAAAGGATCTGCGGTGTGGAAAAATAACAATCCCATCCTTGTGTCTGGGTCATCAACTGGCATCAACAGAAAACTTGTTCTTTTCTCTATGTGTAGTAAAAATTGAACTGCTCGTATTTTCATCATAGAATGGTTTGGTTGAAAGAGACCTTAAAAATCACTTGGTTCCAACCTCTCTGCCATGGGCAGAGTCACTTTCCATTAGACCAGGTTGCTCAAAGCCCCATCCACCCTGGCCTTGAACACCTTCAGGAATGGGACATCCACAACCTCTCTGGGCAGCCAGTTCCAGTGTTTCACTACCCTCACAGTAAAAAATTTCTTCCTAATATCTAGTGTAAATCTGCCCTATTTCAGTTAAAAGCCATTACCCTTTTTTCTATCAAGTAAACTATATCAAAATATATATAAATTTAAAAATAAAAAAGGTAGTTATTTATAATATATACAGTGAAAGTGTGATAAGTCCCATGTAAGTGTCCTGTGCTCAGTCATGACAGAAATCCTTTTAAGATCTCCCTTTGCCCCTCTCTCTCTCTACCTGTCTTTCTTTTTTTACAGTAGAGGACTCTTCTAACTTAAACTAAGGTTAAAAATATCACATCTTAAAATTTTTTTCAGTGCAATTATTACAAGGTTTTTTATGCTTTTTCAAGAAAAAAGGAAAAAATATTACAGTCAGGGAAGGAAGAAAAGTCTTCCCAGTGAATTGTGGCAAAATCAAAGTTTTGAAATTCCCCTTAGATTTTACTTCCTTCAAAATTGCTAGTTTGACAGATTTTGGGTTGACCTTCTGTTTCCTCCTTTAGATATATATCTTGCTAGATATCTCTCTGCATGAGAGACTACTAAGCTCCCAAACAACAGAGGATGTACTAGGGATCCAATTAACCACTGAGATAAACATGTCCTGTTCCTCTCAAAGAGAAATATTCTGTTGTGCTAGAACAGGATGGGAAGTTTCCAGATTCTCTTGAAAGGAGAGCAAATAATAAATTTGGAAATGGAAAGTATTTCAAACCTCAGTGCAACAGCTCACTGGATCAGTCTTAAAAGTATAAGCTAACAAGAGGCTTGACTTAGGAGCCACAGAAAGACTGGTAACACCCCTCTGCTTTCAGCAGATGGAGGAAAAAAGTAACACTACTCATCTGCAATTTTTGTGCCTGAGTCTGAGGTTTATCAGAGAGATGTCCATTGCAATAATGATCCTATGTGATCATCACTGCCATGGTGAACTTCCTTAAGCTTATTAGGTAAAGATGAACTTAAAATCAATTATGGTATTCATAAGACTGATTCAAGCAAAGAAGAAAGTGGAAAAACAAAGAAAAAATCAAAACAGAAGAATTAACCTGTGAGGAAAGGTTAACAAAATTGAAATGGCTGCCTTGCCTAATGATTAGAAAACAAGACCATAATACCTGTGTACAAATATTTGAATATTATTAGATGCAGAGGAACACTAGAGATTTGGGGGAAGAGAGAACACAAAAAGAATTTATCAGATAAATATGTAGACCACATTTGAGCAGGATATAGCTTTTTCATTAAAGCTCAGTCATTTTATGTGTTTTTGTCAGGATCATGCACAGATCTACAAGAGGACAGATAAGGATGGTACCAAATCTGCAGGGTGAGGCATATACAATCTATAAGTAGGCTGAAAATGTAGAATAAATCAGCCACGTGGGAGGTATGGAGGAGAGCAGAGAGACCTTGCATCATAGTCTCTGCAATCTGATCCGCTACAAAATCGTGTTTTTGCCAGACTTATGTGAACAGTTGGTCATCCTGCTTTATCAGGGTTCCACAAACAGCTGTTGAAAAAGTGTTAAAATGAAAACGTCACTATGTTGCAAGAATTTATTTTTTAAACTTGTATTTCAAATTTGCTTAGAAGATGTGAATAGTAAAAAGAACCTTTGTTTTTCATGTGAGGTTATACTATTTTTTTTGGTAAAGATTGAAATGAAGCTTGGAGGATTTTTTTTGTCTTCCTTCTGCTGATGACATATCTTGGCAAAACCAATATACATTTAATGCTCCCATTACCCTGAATCTGCATTCTTCAGTAAAGGTAGTTTTAGCAAAAAAAATCTTAGGGCTTCCTCTCTATTAGTATATGACAGTTTTCTGGCTACTCTTACCCTGAAGACCTTGTTGCTTACCTACAATTCTGGTTTGCAGTTCTGCAAAGGCGCAGGTTTTTTATACATGCTGCCCTTCATGTATCAGCACAAGGTGGTGGTTGTTTCAGTAGCAAAGTAGACTCTCCTTTATATTGCAGAAAAAAAATCCCATTCTGACAAAATCAAAAGCAGGAAATGACCTAATGGGCTTTTCTCTCTCTAATTTCTGTTGCTTGCTTCCTACCAGAAAATGAAAGTAAATTGTAGTGGAAGTAGCAATGATCAAAGAACCTAATAGTAAAGGTGTGTGAAGCACTGAAGAAGAATTTCCAAAATGCAGCATGCATGGTTGTTTCCCCAGTAAAGCCAGATCAAATAAATATAACCAAATAAACAGGGAAAGATTGAAAGTACCTTGAACTGCACCCAAGTAATTGCTGTTTCTGCATAAAAATCAAGTCATTTCTAAACAGAAACAATGAGGTTAAGATATTCCAAGTTTTATATAATACAATGACGCTAATTTCTTTAACTCCAAAACAGTTTCCCTCTTAAGGTTTTCTTTTTTTTGATGTACAATTAAGGATGTTTGAAGTAACATCAAATTAAAGAAGAAGTACTACAAAGGTTTCAGTAAATTTTATTAGCATAGCTGATGACCATCAATCTTTAAATAACATAAACACATCTCAATGCACATCTGGAGTAAGTGTCAGAAAAGAAAGTGACTTGTACGGAACAAGTGGAGAACAAACTGTTGTATATAACTGAATAGATCATATGAACCAAGACGAATGCTAGAAAATGTATTAGTGTAATTTGGCAGGACTTTTGTGACAGAAATTCACTTTTGTGAATGTGAGAGATATCATGTCTTCAGGGATACACATTTTATCAGCAGAAGCAGAATTAATATTTGTTTACCTAAATTTTTAAATGATTATTTAATAAACTTAGATAATGTAAGTTGCAAATTACAGAACTGGATCTCTAAAGAAGAAAACTTAGTGACTGAGCAGCTGTTACTTAAATATTTTCATGTGCAATAGCCAAGAAGAGAATGGTAAAAATTACTTTTTTGGCAGATTTCAAAATGTTAAACACATTAAAACATGAAGATGTAATGAAGTAGAATAAACGGATCAATTCTCTTCTCTTTACTCTTAATTGCTTTCATATAGCCCATCATTTCTATTGTCTTAATTTAACAATGCTATAGTGTTTAACTTGAGGAGGACAATTTGACTATTGAAAAGTGAAAACAAAAATAAAAAATACATGGAAACTCAAATTCAAAGAGAAAATAGACACATTTGGAAAGACTGAGCATCTTTCTTTATCTGTTCCCAGTGAAAAGGTGAACATATATATGTGGCCATCCAGAGCAAGACTTGATTCATAGTTATGTTTCTTCTCCACACGCACCATAGCGATAGCAATTAGCAGGAGTGGGGGAGGAAGGATTGATGAAAATTTGGTGTTAATTAAGGAATTCTCAGAGGAACATGTCCCCAAGCCAAGGAAATTTTAGGCCAAATCTGTGGTTTTGGCAACTTGATATAGATCTATAGAAGTCAGAAACAAAATATTAATTGATACCAGTTGATTAGTTTCCTTATGAAGTTAAAGAAAATATCACTACATAGCTACAAAACCTCTGAGTCCAAAATAAGCCTTATAGAAGTAGATGCATGAGGGTAAATTTAAAGTGTGGAGCAATTACACCAGAAGTGAGTTCTAGAGGAAAATCTGTAGCAAGCTCTGTCAGTGTTAAGGACTGAAATGAATGAAGCAGGGAACAAACGCACATACCTCATCACCATTCATCCCCAGATGAAAATTAACACTGATTAGTGCTGATTTTTTTGTCCTTTATATTGTCACTACAACTGCAAGAACAGGTTCAGTAAAGTGGATGAGGAAGATGGCATGAAGGAATTGTCACACACATGAGAATATCTGCTTGATAAAGTCATCTGACCACACCAAAAGAAAAGTAAATAAAAATGTAAAAAAAAAGACAAAGAAAACAAAAACCAGAAAAAAAAATAACTCCACAGGAATGTTTACCTGAGAAAATAACTTGTACTGAAGAGATCATTCTAAGTGAAGTAGATGGAGGGCAATGAAGGATGTAAATGAGAATAAAATGCATAAGGAGTGAAAAACATCTCATATACATCTTTATATTAACTCTAGCAAATTTCAGTTTTCCATCAAACATTGGTCTAAATCTGTAAAACCCCAACTATTGAGTGTGTTTCACAAGTTTGCATGAAAGCACGTGCAACACAGCTCCTTTCAGAGGTCTGAGGACATTCAGGATACTTCCTTATGGAAGAAGAAATAACATCACTCAGCTATCCATGTGACTGTAGTAGAAGGCAATGAAAGCACTTTTAGGCACAATGTATATGATAACTTTCTCATATAAGGGAAGGAATTTTGAATTGTACCCATTCAGCAGTTAGATGTGAGAAGAGACTTTTTTTTCTACATGCAAGTTCTACTCATAATGAAACAGACATCATATAAGTAACAACACAGCTATATCTGTACTGACAGGTTTCTCTTAGTGAGAAACTGAATCAGAACAAATCAGAGCCGGCGAGGAAATAACAGTATGATTGCAGAGCCAGCCCGGCGTTCAAGGGCAGGCTGGACAGGACTCTGAGCAAACCGATCTAGTTGAAGATATCTCTGCTTATTGCAGGGATGGAGGGCGGGAGTTGGACTAGGTGGCCCTTAAAGGTCCGTTCCAACCTAAACTACTCTACGACTCCATGATTCAGAGAAATGTCAGGCTTCAGAAAACCAGTGTCTCCCAGTTAAGTTCAGTTGGAATTGACTGTCACTTCAGTGTTGGATACATGGTTGTGTCACTTTGTTTAATTAATAATTTCAGAGTATGTCTGAATATTAATTCAAAGACTACCTTCCCTTCACTATCTCAGAAAAAAATCTGTAAAAATACATATGGAATATTTATGAAATATGTATTAAAAACCCACAGAGAATATCTGGTGAATTTTGAAGAGGGTTTTAAAAATTGCTGTTAAGATGGTGAGTTTGTTTTCCACACTTTTGTAATTAGGAATAACATTGGCCTAAACACTGATTTTTTTTAGTTATTTTATAAAAATATACCAATGTGTTCTTAGCCTTTCTCAGTTGCAATGAAATGCAACATCACTGAAAATCTTTTCTACTGAAATTCAGCAGAGACTACACTGTCTTTCAATTTAGATAGCTAAGAATGAGCATACAATCCCAGTGATTTAGCTGATAGGTAGTATTACACAAAGTTTTGATAATATTACCCTGTCCCTAGGTTTGCTTGGTCTCATCCTTCTACCTTCAGAATTATACATAGTTTTGAAACAAAGTAGGAATTTTGCAATAAAAAATCTAAACATTTTATTTTTAAACAAAGCACTTCAGACTTTATCAAATTTTCATGTCTATATTACATTAAAATTGCATTTAAAGCCAGGTTGCTATTTGAGGTAATCAGAGAGTTTTAGATCTCTCAGTTAAGAGATAGGACCCGATGTATATTGTTTATAGTCATTCCAATGTCCCACCCTCACAGACATGTGTCCTTTGAGCAGACTCTTCAGAAAATTTCTTTACCACTCCTTTCTTTTGCCCCATGTCTGTCCCTTCCTCACAATTATGTGATTTTATGCATTCACACGCTCCAATCATTTGCCGTTTGTCTTCTAAGTCTTTAAAAAGACATCTGTGATGGTTTCTGCTGGCTTGTATCTTCATCTTATCATTGTGTCCTTTGAGTCTGAGGGAGGACCTGCCTCCCTCAACTACACCATCACTGTTCCCAAAAGAGGCACCTAATGAGATATATCCTAAATTTATTCTTGTCTTCATCAGTGGATTCTACTAAGACTGCCTTAGGCCCCCTTGGTATTTCCACAGGGACTGACTGACCTGTGATTCATCAGGCTGAGAGGAATTGTTTATCTGTTTCTCAACAATTTTGGGAATAAATGAGACACATCCCTGAACACCTGCTTGATTTCCTGTACAGATTCCCCAAAGTCTGTTATCATGACATGTCTTCCCCGAAAGAAATATCTCTATGAATTTTGTTATATAGAAATCAAATGTTTTTAAAGTTACAAATCTTTAAAAGTACTAATCAAGACTATATGCAACTTTTTTCTTTTAATTGCCTTCAGTATGTAATAAAATGGCATGAGCAGATGTAACACTTTTCAAAGGTTGTCTCCTCTCTGCAGTCATTTATGCTGATTCTCTCTTTTCAATGTTACCTGCTAGATTTTTGTATATATGCATTAATTAGTTTCCAAGTCAGTCAATTTTCTCTATTAACACTCGATCACCTTTACCAGCACGAGTCTTCCCATCAATAGGTTCTACGATGTCAATTCCCTCATATTCTTTAAAATGAAGAGTTAATACCCATTATTTTTTACCAAATCTTATTTACTATTTACTTCTTTTAAACTTTAAAGCCGTGCATGTTCTATTGAGAAAGGTATTTCTTCTGCTGTCAATTTCAGCATCTATTTTTTGTATATATGCCACCTTCCTTTGCAATTGGCTGAATTCAATTTGTCTTTTTGACCATTGAACACTCCAGCTGATGATGTTACTTTTGCTGATTTCACTTCCATGTTGTCTATGCCTTACATCAAGTTAAGTATGTTCTCTATGTGTGTAAACTGTTATTACTATTTAACTGTTTTCCCATATTGGTACTGAGAGGTTAATCAGACTTGCGATCGTTTATGCCTGGCAGCACATTAAACTAACAAGAGATGTATTTATACATCTTCTGTAGTTAGTGTCTATATTAATTGCAAAACAAGTTCTTTTGCATTTATTTTAATTATATGCATACACAAGTTGCTTTGTATTAAACCGATCTGCCTATATGTGTCTGTTTTGTGTATCTATTCATGTATCAATTTCATGACATCTCTGCATTTCATTATTAATACTATGTATTTCATGATAATATAAATATAATTTCCATATGGTATTTGCAATTTCCCAGCCCAAACTCTTCTGTTAACTTAATCTTAAACATTTCTCAGCTGACACAGAATGCTTCTTCAAAAAAATAACTAGAAATTCTGAACAGCTGCATAGAGTGCAGAGAAAAACATTGAGATCTGAGATTCTCTATTAAAAGCTGCCTTGGAAACACATGAAAAAGATGAAATTTTACTCTTGTGGATAATATGCAGCTATAGAGGTTGTCAGTGTTAATCTCAGTCCCAAGTTTGCAGATAGGTTTACAGGAAAACCTTTTGTCTCATGTACTATTTTCAGTCACATTCAGAAATTCATCAAATATTCCCTTAATTCTTCTAATCCTTCCAGAAAAAGGATATTGCATGAAGAAAAGTTATGAGGCAGTTTTGCAGTATCTATCTGACAAAGGCTAGACATAACTGGTTTCTTTCTTCATATCTTTTCAAATTTGTGCTAGTTCTCATACAACTAAGCAATGTCTTAGCATCTACCACGATCACAGGTCAGAACAGTCCTGTGATACAGGGTGGGGAGGGGCTGTTGTTTGGTTCTGTTCATGAAATCATAGAATCCTGGTGTGGTTGGGATGAGAATGGAACTTAAAGATCGTCTAGTTCCAACCCTTGCACCACGGGCAGAGACACCTTCCATTAGACCAGGTTGTTCAAAGTTGTATCGAGCCTGGTATTGAATACTTCCAAAGATGAGGAATCCAGGGAATCCACACCCCTGCGGGCAACCAGTTCCAGTGTTTCACCCCCTGACAGTAAAGAGTTTCTTCCTAATATCTAATCTAAAGCCATGCTCTTTCAGTTGTTGTTAATTTAAAGAACAAAGCACAGGCTCTTCTGCCTACAAATAGAGCAAAACCATTAACAAGCCAGATTTACAGACATTTAAAGTTTTCTAGAAATTGCTAATAAATTCCAGTGGAGACAATAAGGAGAGAATTATTCTTTACACAATTAGAAAAGTCAATAACTTTTTATCAAAGCCTCAAAGTTGGGAGTAATTTGAAATAGTTTAGCCTCCTAATATGTTTACATGGCAAAGCATAATTTTTAACCTTATCAGGGCAACGCACATGTGCTCGTGTGGTTCTAGTCTTGGATTAATCAGAATCACCCTATTTCCTAGGCCCTAAGGCAGTATCTAGGAACTACAATGGACAAGATTAACATTCATATATTCTGTATATCAATATTAAATATTCATATTTTAATACCTTACGGTGTCTTAGCAAGTTTCTGTCATTGTATTAGCTTAGTACAATGCTGTGTGAAACAGGAGTCTTCCCATCAACACTTTCATTATACTGCTGCACTAGACAGATACAGCAGTAAGCCGCTTATACGGTATGGAGTCATATCAAGCTAATATTTTGATAGTAAGTTAGTCAAGCTTTATACAAATATGATTCACTGTGCTGAAAACAAATGGCACCACAGTAAATTGTTCACTTGATCAGAACCACCCACTGTACTAAAGTTGGTGTAGGGGTTGCTCTACACTTGGAAGAAGTCTGGAGGAGGTGTGGCTTTATTATTTTGAAACAGGAGACATTCTTATTACAGTTTCTACTGATGGAAACTACTGCTGCCTGAAGAGTACACACCAACTATACATTTGATCTAGGTAAACTACTTTAGGAGGTCCAGCCCATTTCTGTCATCATACTTTCTCTCACCCCAGCAACATCTTCCATTTTTCAACAATGGGCATACTTTGCTAGGTTTCTGGGCTAGTATAAACACTGAGAGTCAATGAAAAGTCAATGAAAAACCATATCAATTCCACTGAAAGAACAGAGTGTATCTAGGGAATAATAAATATCTACTGCAGCACTTTATGAAAATGTGTACATATAAGGATTATTATACAACTAATCTAGTAATTTAATATGCTGCGTTTTTTCCTATTACACTGGCCATATTCTGTTGACAAATCATTAAAAGTACATTTTCCCTTTCGCAGCTTAGTTTTACAAAAACAGTGGTTTAAGCTTCTTCAACAATACTTTCACTCAATTTTTTCAAGGTACCTAAAGATGCAGCAAAGTTCTAGATTCACTTATAACTAGAAGTACTGAGCTTTACCCATCTCTACTAATGCTGCATGCATAAAATTAGTATAAATAGATAAAAAGACTCCTACACTCTTCCCACAGCGATACCATTGCAGCAGTCCCGCAGAAGACAAGTTTTTCTGTAGCTGCAGAGGAAGCAGAAGGATATGCTTCATAGGAAACAGAATCAGAAAACACCTCTTTAGTCACAGTAGATTTTCCACAACACTGATATCAGCAGCTCTCAACAGACATCTTTTTCCGTAGAATTTCCATCCTCTCCATCCTCCTCTCTGCCATCCCTCTTTATTGCTCAGTTGTCTTGCTTGAATACTCAAAGTCCAAATTCACATTTTTTGCTCTTGCTTGCTTAAGTCTAAGAAATTTTCCTCTTTTATTTGTACTATTATTTTGAATACATTTTTTAAACTATCACCATAACATCCCACTCCCCTCTACAGCTTCCCCCTGGATATGACACTTCTTTTTTTTTTATGTTCTCTCATCTTATAGTATTACTCAAAAACTACCAAATCTTTGTTGTCCTTCTATATATTTTTCATGTTGATCATATAAACAGGGAGAAGAGTGAGGATTTTCCCCTGGTGTTTATTCCAGTCAACATTTAGGTGGGAGGCATACAGAAAACAGCACAGATACTCCATACTCGTACCTCAATAGTACAGGGAATCATGCCAACTGTTCCCTGTAGACTGTGCAGTACAACACTTCTCCAGACAAAAAATGTGTTCTTCAAACTCGTTGTTCATACACATAAACTGACAGAGTTACACAAAAAAAAAAAAAAAAAATCTACTGGAGAAGCAGTACTTATTGTATCTGATCTTGTAGTCATTTATGCACTTCGCAGTTGTAGCTTATTCCATCAAGCAAACTGATTTAAAGTTTATTTACAAAGGGCTTTTTTTGGATGGTACATATGCCCACATAAGAATTACTTTAAGCCCTACACCAGTATGATGGCTGTAGTTTTTCACAGCCATGTCATCAAAATATTAGACTTTTAAACAAACTGGACAAACTTTGTCTGAACTTATACTAGTGACCGGTTGCAATTTTAAGAAAAGTTGTTTAGACATACTCTCTTTCTCACTACTGGGACATTTCAGTGAGCATAGATGTTCTGCTTCCACTGGTTTTGCTTCAAATAACTTGACATACTTTCATCTCCATTAATTGATGCCCGCCTCTATGTTACTTTGTAAGGCATCCATTCAAAACCTTGCAGATTTGCAACCAGAAAGGCAGAAGAAAGAAACATGATGAATTGTAGCATCATAAAATCACAGGATCATTAAGATTGGAAAAGACCTCCAAGATCTTTGAATCCAACCTTTGGCTGAACACCATCATGTCAACTAAATCATAGCATTAAATGTCATGTCCAGTTCTTTCTTGAACACTTCCAGGGATGGTGACTCCACCACCTCCCCAGGCAGCCTTTTGCAATGTCTAAGCAATTTTTCAGTGAAGAAATTCTTCCTGATGTCCAGCCGTAATCTCCCTTGGTGCAGCTCGAGGCCATTTCCTCTTGTCACTGGTTACCTGGGAGAAGAGATCGACCCCCACCTTGCTAGAATCTTTTTTCAGGTAGTTGTAGAGAGCAGTAAGGTGTCCTCTGAGTCTCCTTCTCCATGCTAAACATCCCAGCTCCCTCAGCTGCTCCTCATAGGACTTACCCTTCATCTGCTTCATTGCCCTTCTCTGGACAAGCTCTAGCACCTCAATGTCTTTATTGTAGTGAGAGGCTCAGAACTGGACACAGGATTTGAGACGTGGCTTCACCAGTGCCGAATAGAGGGGGGCAGTCGTTGCCCTGGTCCTGTTGCTCACACCATTGCTGATCGAAGCCATAATGCCATTGGCAATCCTGGTCACCTGGTCAGGATGGCATTGGTCCTCTTGGCCACCTGGGCACAGTGTTGGCTCACGTTCAGCCACTGACCAGCAGCCACTAGGCATCTTTCCAGCCACTCTTGCCCCAGCCTGGAGCACTCCATGAGGTTGTTGTGACCCAAATACAAGATCTGGCACTTGACCTTGTCAAACCTGAAGTTTCTTCAGGTGAATGCTGGGGGAAACAATATCAAAGACCTTATTGAAGTCCAGGTAGACACATCCAGAGCCTTTCCCTAATCCACTTGGCAGGTCACCTAGTCATAAAAGGACACCAGGCAGGTCAAGCAGGACCTGACTTTCCTAAACTCATGCTGGCTGTGCCTGATTCCCTGGTTGTGCTGTACATGCCATGTGATGGTACTCATGTTCCATAACCTCCCCTGGCAGCGAGGTCAGGCTGACAGGCCTGCAGTCCCCCAGATCCTAATGCTGACCCTTCTTATAGGAGTGTGGCATTGTCTAACCTTCCAGTTAACCAAGACAGATAATAAATGATGGAGAGTGACTTGGCAAGTTCTTTCACCAGCTCCCTTAGTACCCTTGAGAGAATCCCATTCAGCCCCATAGACTTGTGAGTGTTTGAATGGCCCAGCAGTTCACTAGCTACTCCCTCCTGGATTGCAGGAAGTTTATTCTGCTCCCCCTTCCTGTCTACCAGCCCAGGGGCCTGGTTGCCCTGAGGATAATTAGACTTTCTATAAAAGACTGAGCCAAAGAAGGCATTCAGTACCTCATAGTCCCAGTGAAAGCTCCCTGTTCAGCCAGGCCAGTCTTCTTCCCTGGCAGGTTGTCTTTCAGCATACAGGGAATGGCCTGCTTCTGTACCTTTAAGATTTCCTTCTTAAAGTCAAGCCTTCCTGGAGCCCTTAGCTATAAAGGAGTGTTTCCCAAGGAACTCTCTTAACCAGTGCCATGAACTGGCCAAAGTCTGCCCCCTGGCAGACCAAAGCAGAGGTTTTGTTGACCTCCTTCCTTACTTCACCAAGAATGGAAAACTCTATCATTTCATGGTCGCTGTGCCCAAAATGGCCTCTGAGCACAACACCTCCCCACCAGCCCTTCTCTTTTCACAAACAACAAGGTCCAGCAGGGTACAGCCCCAGTAGGCGCATTTCCCAGCTGTGTCAGGAAAGTCTCTTCCACACATCCCAGTAGCATCCTAGGCTACCTCCTCTTCACTGTGTGAAGTTTGCAGCAGACATCTGGCAAGTTAAAGTCTCCCAGACTCCTTGTTAAAGAACAAGGGCTAACAATTGTGAAACTGCAGCCAGCTGCTTATATAATACTTCATCTGCCTCTTCATCCTGGTTGGGTGGTCTGTAACAGAGTCTCTCCAGGATGTCTGCCTGATTCCTACCCTGGTTCTTACCAATCGGTACCCAATTTTATTTTCACTATCCTTGAGCTCTATACAGTTGAAAACCCTGTGTGTTTGTAATCATATATATCAAAAAGGAAGGGTGGGTGAAAATTTTCCCCTGATATCCTGACACAACATAAGTACTTTTTTAGAATAACATTCAGCTTGGCTTCCATCCCAAGCGGGAGTTCATCTATTTCCTTCCAGTGACTTTGGTTCTAATTTCCTGAAGCTGAACAGCAATAGTACCGATTCCAGGCAGAATTTAAACAGCTGATACTGGAGTGTGTCATTACTTTTGAGAAATTTAATGGTCTTCAATTTTATCCTGTAAACTGTGCTTAATGATTAAAAAAAAGGACGTATCACAGCAGATACTATTATCTTTTATTATGTTTTTATTAAGAAAGTACTATTTTGTAAATTATTTCCTCATGTTTTTTAATAGAAACTAATATTAACAGCTCTGAGAATAACACTGACCTCTCTTCATCTTATCTGTTAAAGATGTACTTTGAAGCATGCCTCCAGGTCATAATAACTTTATGTAATAACTGCTCATAACACATGTAATGGGTATGAGAAGTCTCAAGTCCAACCCTCTTTTCTCTGCCTAATATGGTTTATTGCAGTGCCCATCTTACTGCCTTGTGCATAAGTTTTTGAGTTATTACTTTGTTTAGTACCGTAATACACTTTTCATAGGCTTGCCTAGGCTCCCCTGTCACCCTGTACATGAGGCTAGACTACAGCTCTGAATGGTGAACCCGTGCTGCCAAACATGACGATGCAGCTGCAGTTACAGCTTCAGGATGCAGAAATCAAATTTATTCCCAGTGGTATTGACCCGAACCCCCTGTAAGTACCTTCTAAAGACAGCTTGGCAGTGTCAGTAGTATTTTTAAATTGTTAAAAACAGGCTAAGTCTGTCTAAACATACGTTACTCACCAACTCTCGTCAAAGCAATTCTGCTTTTTCTACGTGATTGTCCAGCAGACCATGGGAACCTGCTGCACAGGCTATTTATTTTAGTCCCAAGTTAGGCCCCCAAGCTATGATCAAGCTCATCCAAGCAGTGGCCACAATAAATACTGTTTTACTGTCTCAAGCAATAATAGGGGCTCTCTTTCAGGAAGAATTTTTGAGCTGTGTCAGCAAATGCAACTCAGAAGGAGGCATATCTCTGGCTATAAAGCACCCTGGGCTAGATCTCTGATTGCATCTGAGGAGCTGCAAAGTACCCGCTGAGAGATGGCAGATGAAAGCCCTCTGCCTTCATCTGCACTTTGCTAAAATCCCAGCCCAAGACAGTGTCCACAAGGAACTGGTGTTCAAAGTAGCATAAAACAGAAGTCGATACAGCTACTTATTTTATCTGTTCAGTGAAGGGGGAAAAAAAAGAATTAAAAAAAGAAGACCCCCCCCAAAAAAAAGAAGAAAAAAAGAAAAAAAAGCAGGAGGTACTGGGAAGCAAAAACGGAGCTTCTCCACAAAAAAATAAAACAAAAGCAGATAAAGGAACAGAAGCTGCAAGTGAAGTACAACTGTTTTTATGCTGGGTCTGATGCAGGGGTTGTGGCAGTAGTGTATATTGTTGAGGGTGCTGTGTGTGGGGTAACACACCAACTATTGCCCAAGGAGCAAATTCAGTCAGGCTGTGCCTTCTGCTCCCTTCCTTGCTAGGTACAAGGGACACACAGCATGCTGCTGCACTTGCTGGCACCAGGTAGCTGCCAACATGACTGTGGAAGGAAGTCAGTGACCATGCATCCTCATGTAGGTCCCCCATCTTCCCCACCATGTCAAATCAGGAGCAGCATACTTTGGTTACTCCTCCTCTAGATGACTTGGGCATTTGGCACAGGATGGGAAGGGAGAATATTGTTGTGCTATGCACAGACAGGCATGGGCTGTAGTGTAGTCCTACGCAAGCATGTGAGCTAGTTTTGCAGTTTCCCTGCCTTTTTTGGGCATCAATGGAAGTAAAGACGCTAAGATGGAGGCCTGAAAGATGCTTGAGGGAGTACAAATGCAACAACATGATTGGATGCACTTTGAACTCACATCACAAGTTGACAGGCAAATTAAGCATGTCAACAAAAGGCTAAATGAAATTATTCTCTCATCTGACATTGTTTTTTTGCAAGCAGCTTTTTCACAGAGCAAAAGAAGTTGAGATAAATTTTAAAAATCAGCATAAGTAAATATGTCAAGCCACCGAATTAACTTTCCATTCGAATGGCAGAAACCTTCTTAGAGTCTATGCACTATTGAACCTCCTACTTTGTGGAAAAGTCAGACTCCAGGGGTTAAACTCAGCTGCCAGGAAAAAGTAAAACAATGCCATTTCAGAGCTTGTATGACACACACATGTGACACAGGACTTCCAGGAGAGCTGCATTGCTCTGGAGTGATTGTTGGATGACAGATAGGGTAATTTATTGCTTCTCAAGTGACTATAGACTCCTACATTTAGGCAGCATGATCCCATCTTAGAGTACTTCATAAGATAAGTACAGGGGTAAATATTGAATGATTGGGAACAAAGGCAAGACCTTGTAATTCAGTTTGTTATTCCTCTCATTTAAAGTTTACGCAGATATTGTAACTGTTTCTACACATACATACACATATGCATTTACATATGCTGTAACAATCTGAAAATGACTGGGGAAGTTTCTGACATAGTAAGTGCTGCAGAATGGCTTTATTGGTCATTGATTCTTACCATTAGCCAAATGACTTCATTTGTTGAAGAAAAATCTTGGCAGGTCCCCAACCCTGAAATTAAAGCTGGAAGAAGTTCCCTTCTCTTTTCCAGAGTCTAAAAGAAAGAGGCAAAGAGATTTAAAGAGTCCCAGAAGCAGAGAAGACCTTGGAAGATTTTTGATTCCCTCCTCTGCCTCCATGGAAAAATAGTCTGCATGTAAAGCATAGGTAGAAACAGGGAGAAAACAACAGGGACATTGCAAATAGAGTGTGCTAGTATACACACACTAACAGTGTGTATGTAATACTATACATACAGAGTACAGTACATATTTTCTATTACTCATGTGATTAGCAAAGAAAACTAAAGGTATCTTCATCATTGTAATTATTTCAGGTAGTTTTTCTTACAAAGATCTTTAAAATAAATGGAGCCTGCTGTCCCTCTTTACAGAGACTATTTCTTTGCAATTGTACTTTATAACAGGTACTGGTAGATGTAAGTACAGTAGGCACATCTCTTACATCCGAAAAAATGCAGACGCAGACAGTAACTGAGCATTTCTCTATGAAAATTTCTTTAGGCCCTTAGGAAAACATCAGTTTCAAATGTAACTGTACTCACTGTTTTGTTTTTCTCCCTCTCCAAAACTACAGTTGCAAATAGGAAGAGGTTATTGAAATAGCAATCTCATCTGCTACATGATCCAGAGACCACTTAGACTGGGTAGGATAATCAGAGAGAATAACAGTAGAAACAAAACATTTTTTATAGAAGAAACTTGGCTTCCAGCAAAATGACTTTTACTGAAGACAATGAAGTCCCATTGACTTCAGCTGAAATTGTGCTGTGTATAAAACGAGAAACTGATTTCAATGTTTATTACTGCAATATTGCATGCTTCAACAATCGAGAGAATTTTAATATGGAATGCTGGCAATGAGGAATTAAACCTGTCTTGGAGCACTTTGTCACAGTGAATTTCTATATCTAACCTGAAGGGTAATCAGATGACATTAACCTTCTATAACAGCTCACAGACATCAGTTTCATTAATTTAAATGAGTGGTAACAGGTAGCGTAGTTTTTCTCTAGCATAATTTCACCTCAGAAAATATTTTTGCATCCCTCATAGAAATATACTTAGGTATATATACATACTTGATTAGAAGAGCAAATGGCCACGTATTGCCCAAATGTGCTAAATAATAGTGTTCCCATAAACTGGAGCAAAATTTAAAAAAACCTTTGCACTTTTTTTAAATTTGTATGATCTGAAATCTGGAGGATATATGAATACAAGAAGAAACCACAAACATTGATGCGCCAAATATCATTACTATGTTTCAGTAAATGGTACTTCATGATGGGACAGATGAATTCTGAGCTAAACATGTAAAAGTCTCATGGAAAAAAAATGAAGAAATGTCAGAAACCAACAAAGATTTTTCTTCATTATAGGTAAATAATATTTCATCTTTCAAGGGATCACCTGTATTTTGAAATGGTTGACTGTCAAGTACAATTTGATGACTTTAGACAATACCACAAGTGCTTGGACAATTCTTTAATCCATTCTGAGTAGTTTCAACACTTTCTTCTAAGTGTTATTTTGTTCCAAGCAAAATTTATAATGTAATTTAAAAAAAGATATGCGAATATGCTAAAGTATCTGAAACTTTAGATTCTATTTTTAAAATTAAGTCTGTCACTAGTACAGAAATTATGTAACAGTTTGCTCCTTTGTGTTTAATTGGGGTTCAGCCTGACCATAAAACACAATAGTTTATACCTACCTAAAATGACAGTCTGATTGAAGTCTCAATGGCTACCACAGTCCTGATAAAAAAAAAAGTTGTAAATGGGAGGCAGATATCTACTATGAAAGACTACTTACTCCTAAATAGATAAAATAGATGGGAATTTAGAGGATACATGAAATGAACAAGCTAGCAAAAATAAAAAAAAATCAATTTGAAAAATATGGTGTTTGTTCTGATCAGGATTTTCAAAGCTGATACATTTTTCAACTTACATCTAGTGTAACTATACATCTAGTGATGTCTAGAACTGACTACCACGATTCCTGGCTATTTATCAAGGAATTTGAAGCAGAACTGTTGTGCCTTGATCAGTTAATTCCTAAGGTGTCCAAAGTGGGAATCAGATTTAACTAAAATGCAGGCCTAACATGTGAAAACATAGCCAAAATTTTGGATCACATGCAACAAGAAAGAGACTATCATCAAAGAATTAAAAGGAAGAAGCTACAAGAGAAAATGATAATTTCTTGCTTAACTGAGAAAACAAGTCATATACTAATGACAAAAACCATCTTTTTTTTAAAAAAACCAAGATTTTGGAGAGTAAAGGTAAATGTTCAAACACAACATTTAGTAAGACAAGAGGGCATGGTCTTAAGATCTGCCAGGGGAGGTTTAGATTAGATATTAGGAAGAAATTCTTTACAGAGAGGGCAATCAGGCATTGGAATGGGCTGCCCAGGGAAGTGGTGGATTCTCTGTCCCTGGAGGTTTTTAAGATGAGTCTGGATGTGGCACTTAGTGCCATGGTCTAGTACCGCAGTGGTAGTGGATCAGAGGTTGGACTTGGTGATCTCAGAGGTCCTTTTCAACCTAGCTGATTCTGTGATTCTATGATTTCATTTGATTTGAAACTTAAAACAGCCTGTTAAGTTGAAGTAAATAAAAGGCCTTAAGTCTCTACAAGTTACTGTTGTTCTGATTAGCATTCAGGATTTTAATCCAAAAAGTTAGTCTATCAAAGGAAAAATAATTTCTTTTAAAGACCTAAATTTTAAAAGAGTCTCTGTGACAATAAAACATTTCAGTTTTTCAAAATCTTTGAATGTACTTTCCAAAAAACAAAAAATAAATGCTCATGCTGACAAAACTGGTAAAGTTGAAAATCAGAAAGTATTTCACAAATTGATTTGGTCAGATTTTACATGAGTGTAACCAATATTTTATGCACTGCTGTCACAAAAATTTCATTTTTAATGTTCACTATGCCTCACCAAATGGACAATTTCTTGAAATATTTTCTTAATTTTCATCTTCTCAATATTTCTCTATGATACAGATATCTGCCTGACTTAAGAAGTTAACAAAATCAGAGACAGAGCCCCAGGCTCACTCACAAAGCAGTGGACCTTATAATTTTTAAAAATCATAATATTCTATTTACCAGCAGAAGCATGCTGTGCTTGGTCTTTCAAATCTCATCATCTAGGGATGGATTTTCTAGAAAGGTAATTTCATGGTACCATATTCCTTTCTCACCTTATGTCTGAGTCAGATTTTAATTTCTTGTGTCATGTAGGTTTTTCCAAGTTGTCATGGCTAGCTTTGTGTAGCATCTGGGGAAACAGAACAGAAAAAGTTATTTCATTGTTTGACTAAATCAAATTAATCACATCTTCAAGTATACAGAATTGCATGCACAAGCACTGAATTTAATTCATGATCTGCTGTTCTTTGCTAGTAATACTAGTACTGCCAAACAGGACATTTTTCCCTCACAGAAAAAAAGTCTGTAAAGAAATAATATAAAATGAATATTAATTATGTACATAATAAAGAATATTTGATCAATTCCCAGAGGCTTTACATTTGGATAACCAACTGAAATACTGTATTCACTGTGTAAAATTAAAAAGTTCTTTCTTTTCAGCATTTTGTATCTGATGTCTGCATATTACATTAATAAAACCGTCATTCTTTTTTACTACTGGCTTTCAAACCCTTGTTGGTTTTGAAGCAAAGGAACCAATAGAAAAATGACTGATATAACAGAAACTGAACTTCCCCTATGCAAGACTGTAAGAGCCCTCTTCTGTTTGCTTTTTCAGGAGCACAATGGACTATTTTGTGTGTCACACTGCTTATATAGTACCCTTTTCTGATATATTTGCATCTCACTGTACAAGTGGGATCTCTCTTAGAAAGCTCAGAAGACTTACTCTCGAGCAATGCAAGATTTTCTTGCTCTCCTGGTTCTACTTGCCACAGCACTGAACTGCACCACAGCTGTCAAGAGCCAAGCTGACTTATGCGATACTGACCATGATACTACTCAGGCTGTGGAGGATAATTTGGGCTAATCAAGTGTAGGTTAGCATAAGTGCATGTGCTTTTTCCACAATTTGCTCTTACAATATGGTATGTGATCCTGCAGCCCATTCATCTCTTCACAGCTATGCTGCAGCTATGCACTGTACATATGCAGTATACATTGTATACTGTAATTCACATCAAGGGAAAAACAACAGAGACTGATTATCTTCCTTGTCCAAGAAGCACAGTTTCTAAACCCACAAACAAGAGTGGAGTCCTCAGAAAATCCCTGGGAGCTGTCAAGCATGTTCTCAAGGATTAAACAGCAGTCAAAGACTTCTCGGGTCCAATTTTTATAGTAGTTTAGAAATCTCTGAAGACAGTTACTAGATGAACAGAATAAAGTTGAGAGGCTGGTCTTATTTTGTGAGTCTGAAGAGAGAGTATTACTCGTGCAATCTGCCTTCTAAAATACTTGCACACCATTTGAATGTTCTAGGCTAAACCTCCCAAAATTTGCTATTTAAATTTGCAAAAATAGTTCTCCAGATAAAGAAGTATAGGCAGCTTCTCTAGGACTTACAGAAGCCACCTATATAATGAAGCAGAACCTCATTAATCAAATAGTTCTGAAGGGATACTCAAAAACTCGCTTGTTGATCGGCTCTCTTGATAATTAGTCATTGCTCAGAATAAGCAGTTAATGATGCAGGAGTTTTATTAAATAAATCTTGGCAGAGCTCTTTTCTAGTCCCAGCTACTTGACTGATAGCATTTCCTGATTACCCAAACTTGATATTTCATTCAGAGACCGTGTTCACAAAAACTGGATTGTATTGCCAGGCAAAGGAAAAGCACAGGAATGTCTGATTAAACAAGACTGAGTGCTCTGTATGATTTGTATAACCAAACAGTTAAAATGAAATGTCTGCTTCTGTGTTTGTTGGTAAGACCAGCAAACATTATCAACTTTCTGCTTCTACTGAAAGCCTTAATTTCATCATCCCATAATTAACAATTTTACTATTTCTTCTAAATACAGATTCCAAAATGAACTATTATCAACTACATGTTTACAGAGCCAAATGGATTTGAATTCACTCCCAACAGATGGAAATACAAATCCTGATAACATAAAGATGTTTCCAAAGCAGTTATTCTTCCCCACACTACATCTACATATACTACTTGGTCAATCTGGTTGTAGCAAGCTTGGGTAAGCTTGGATTTAGAAGTATTGAAACAAATATTTGTTTGACTACACATTGACTACACATTTGTTTGACACATTGATATAAAGGTATTAAATTTCACTTGCATAATTTGAAGAATTAGTGTTTTTTCCTAAGAATTTATTTTGAATGATGTAATTATGTTCAGACTAATACCTTCTCCCTCTTCCCTTGGAAAAACTATGACCATTGTTCCTCCATCACAAATCTAATTTTCAGTCTTCAATTTCTCCTAATTTTGATTAATCAGTGAATAGGTGCCATTCCAAGCTTTTACTTACTATAAATGGAGCATACATTTAATTTCCTATTTTGTACTACAGATATGCAATATGCAGTGATATACGAGTAAACCATAAGCTTGAAACACAGGAAATATTTACTGGTTTCTTTAAAATTATGTTTGCTCTCAATAGCAAATTAAGTTTGGGTTTGTCCAATTAGAGATCTAATCTATCTGAAGATTCAGAAATGGGAGAGTCCCAGATTACATGAGGATTTGACTGCATAACATGAAACCCATTATAGGTTTCAAAATAACACAGCCTATACACCTTTTATCTTTTCAAAGGCCATTAATTAGTATCAAAATAGAAATTAGTATTTCCATAAGAAATTGTACCATTTAGCCTGTACCACAATACCCTTCATAATACCCTTTCCACAGTTTACGAAGCCAGCCAATTAATTTGGTACCCAAGAAGATATTCCATTCTGAACAATATGCAAAGTGTATCTGCATCTGAATGATAAACTAATTACATTTCCAAATGTTGCTTATGTGCAAACACCATGAAAGAGACAATACCTGTTCTTAGGACAACTAGTACTCTCTTTTCTGTCACTCTTGTACTATAGTGGGAGAGAAGCTGGATGATCTTTATCACCCATTATAGCTTTTGACCCGAGTTTGTAGTCACAAAATCATCACATATGAGATACAATACTATGGTTAGAATTGTATGCATTTTTGGTCTTTCTGAAAGATGATGAAAAAAATGTGAAAAGATCAGTACAAGAGCTAGCACAGAAATGACTGCAGCATCTATGCTGCTTATATTTATTGTAATTAGTTATAAACTTGGATAGGTTAAGCATTATAAAGAATTCTCTGGTCAAATCAGCTAATAATTAAAAGTGGTATTAATTATAATTAATGAATTTTTCATAGGTGTTTATGAAGCAGTTCTGAAGATACCCTTTATTAGGTCACAAGTCGCTGAGGAAGACCAAAACTGACCACTAATATTTTACTTTTTTGTTTTCTTCTTATAATTAGCTTATACTAATAAAGTTGAAGACAGACTTTTACAGGATCATTAACTCATAATATTTACCATTATCCCATGCATGTTATAGTGTTTTTTAAAATAGTAACTTCTCTTTAGAACAGATGTTGGAGTTGAGTAATTAAAAATAGCACCACTTTTTTTTTCAAAAAAGATATCAAAATCAGTTTTTCCGTTCATATTTAAAGAAAGTTCATTTAGAACTAGGTTCATATTTATAGACTGCTCTGTAATTCAGTATCTTTAAAGAAATAAACTTGGTAACTATATTATTAAAAGACTATTGTTCAAAAAAAATCACCATAAAACCATTGTTTATGCAAGTCCAAGAAAATGAATATATGAATATTTTAAAATAAAACATATTTAACCAGCAAGATAAGAAGCATTCTAAAATACTTGTCCAAGCCCACAATAAAATAAAGTAACAACTCATCAGTTGGTTCACTCGAAACATATTTGTAGGACTGGAAATAACATCTGTTTTTGTTAATTTAAAAGTTAAAGAATGAAGTGGTAGGTTAACTTGCCCGCACAACAAATTTAAAGGAAGTTCAGGTAGCCAATGTTAATTCTACTTAGGAATAGATAACACTAGTACATTGAAGCACTGCATTTGTAAGCCTTGGGATATGGAAATCGTGTGAACTGAGGGTCATAAGACTTCTGTTATTATCATTAAATCTAGTGACTATTTTAGGTCAGTTAAGTAATCTATTCCCTCTTAAATTTAATAGAAGCAATCAGAAAGACTTCTTATTGATTTTAAAAGAACTTTGGGTCCAAAATGAGTTTTCAACTGATGAACACATACCTGAATATGATGTAGAATGAAAGAGACAAAGAAAGAAAGAAAGAAAGAGAGAAAGAAAGAATTTTAATAATAAATAGTATCCTTGATAAATCTACCATTAATTTTTTGCAGTGATAGGTTAAAAATGTTATAAATTACTGCTATCTGAAGTTGGCCCAGAGTCATGTAGTTATTATCGTGTGCAGTTATTGTCTGTGTGAGCCCTTGGACAGCATGAGGTTTCCTGGACAAGTGGAAAGAAATGTTGCGGTCTGGCTCTTTTCTAAGAGCCACGCCATCAGCTCAAGGAACAGTCTTGTATCATGCCTTTTTGTGTGGAGGATGCAATGCCACAACATCAGTCACGAAATCTGATGACCCTGAAGGGAGTACAGGTTAGTACTGCTTGATTGTTCAGGAGCTTTATAAGACTTTGAGCATTTAATGAATTACAGATTTCAAGTGAGAATATTTTTGATGGCCCCAAAATTTTAATACAATGGATAACTACATCTAAAAGTATGATATGTGATACCATACAGAATTTATGGACAACTTTCAGCCCTATATACTTAAACAAATAAGGTTTAGGAGTTCAGGAAAGACAGATTCTCTGTTTTGAAAAAGGACATCCAAAAGTGAATGATGAAAGGACTTACCACCTTTAAAACAAAATGACCTCTTTCTAAAGCTGAGGCATTTTCAAGCAGCACAGAAGCACTGAACAACTGTAAAAATATGTATTTGTGGAATGAATGGATTTGCTTGCCTTCTGAATCCTGCTGATCTGTTTTTACACTTAGTTTTCAATTGTAGTAATTCATATGGCCATTCTGCCTCAATTAAAACAGATCATAATGTGAATTGCCAGCTGTTCGGATAGAGGGGACTTATTAAGGATTCTTTAAAAGCACTGTGTTCAATTGAGTGAATGAATCCTACGGAATTATTTCCAAGTAATTGATCTTTTACTTTGTGACTGCTTAAAGCTGAGGACACTTGTGCAATTCAGACTTTCTTCAGTTGCTTCCTCAGGGCATAACTATTCAATGCTCTCATTACAACTTTCATGAGTGATCAGCATGTTGGGGTTACTTTGGTCACCTCCAGCAAATGTGTAATCGTCTGGGAGCAATACTCTGGGCCATCACAGAAAACATTGCCACAGGGTGCCCACTGAAGGAGATGCATTTGGAAGGGATGCTGTTTCTCTTGCCCCGGGCCCTAACAGCTCTTTCGTGGGTGTTGAACTCAGGTTAGGTGTGAAATAACCTGAACATTTGGAAACCAGGAATGAACAAAACACCTTTCTGTTGACATGTATACAGAAAGCAACAGCAACCTACTGGAGAGGATCATGCTGTTGTCTCCAGATGGGCCAGGTAAGGAGTCTCTCGATTGCTTCATATTAGCAATCAGGATAAACCCATAAAGGTGGGGTTAAAAAGGGCGTGTGCCTTTTGCCTCCCATTCCATGGGAGATTTCATTCCTGTGAATATGGCCACAAGCTGATTATTGTGGAGGAGAAGAAATCGGACTGGGAGAGATACAAAGCATGGTGTGAATTATATGGAGCCTGAAAGGACTATTTGCTTATGGACATTCGTGTTATTCCCCAGTTCTGAACCCAGTTTTATGTACCCTCACAATTATCCCCATATTACTCCCTATGGTTTATATTGTTTAGGGCTTGTTCAGACTTACCCTCACAGTTTTCCCTCCAAAAGTTGTTAACTCCCTTGTTCTCCCCTGCTTTCCCGCTCCTCTGTCACTGATTGGCTGGAGTTTGTCGCAGTGCAGAGAGAGCTACCATTGGTCCCTTCCCCTGGATATCCAGAAGTTACACCCACCTTTCCCTTATCTCCCAATCCTGTTTCACCCTGACCTGTCAATCCCTTGCTCTGCCCCAGTTGTGGAACCTCCCCTTACCCAAACCCTATTTAAGTCAGTGTCTCCCTCAATAAAGTTGCCATTGCACCCTCACCTTCTACCTGTGTGAGAACCCTCTGTGCAGTGCTGCGTCCCTATTCCCCTACCCTCGGGCCGTGGCAGATTATGGCTGCTGCCCCTTACAAAGAAAGCTCAGGGAACTCATGGGCCACTTTGAACAGAGGGAGAAGTACCTTTATCTTCCCCACATTAAAAAGGCTCTCCTTGGCTTAGTTAAACATCACCTTGGCCAACTGGGTGAGAACAGCATTGCATGAGCTTGTAAAGCTCAATGACTCAATGGCCTTAAAACAGGATGTGGTTGTTAAGAACTATCACCAAGTTCAGTGATGGCCATGTGCCAGCACAGAACATGTCTCTCCACAGCAATGGACTACAGGATGTCAGTATGTGGACTGTCAACACCATACAACAAGTGAGAAACTGCATGTCTTGCCTCTAATGCAGAAGGGCAGGTGAGAGAATAGAAGGAGGGAGTGGTAATACCACTTGCAAATTCAAGGTGGCTGAGCAAGACTTCTCCTCAGCACAGCTTTTCCAGCATGATTGCAAGGATATTTTCTGTTGGGTTACAACTGTAAAGGCCAGGTACTCCCACATATTCCCCACAGAGCTCTTTCTGGCACTGTAGGCAGTAATTGTAGCAGGGAGGGATGGCGATTCATGGAATTCACCCCAAAGGACACCACAGTCTTTCTATTATAGAATGGACTTTCTATTATAGACAGTCCTCTACTAAATTACACCTGACAGCTGAACTTGCATACATTTGCCTCTTCCAGGTCTGTTGGAGCACAAGGAAACCACCACAGTACAGCCCTGCAAACACAGTACTGCCTAGCCCACTGTGGCCCCAGCCAAGCTCCCCTGAGCTCGCAGGTATTTGCAGAGGTGCTCTGATGACCTTGTTTAGTATGACCTTCTCTCCTTCCCTTTCGTTGAAACACAGAGGCTGAGAAGGAGCTCCATCAAGAACTCTCCTCTACTGCTACTAAAACCAGGGAACTTTAAACCCTTTCTTCAAGTTGGAAATGTCTTCGAGGTGTTGCTGAAAGGAACTAATGGTGATCATTAGCCCTGTGAGGATCACACTGTTACACTGAGTAACATCACTCAGCAGTAACACTGAGAAGTAAGGTGTAAAATAAGCAGCTAGTTATAACTTAATGTCTGATAGTGATTTCTCAACAACTCACCCTGCAACAGAAACAGTCTGGCTAAAATCTAAGAGTTTTCTGCTAAGCAGTCAGGCACTGAGTCATTGAGTGGATGATCAGAACAGGAGCATTGACGAAGTTAATTTATGAAGGATGATAGGCTAACATAGATGAAACCCTACATTCCTATAAATTGTGTGTTTCTCAATGTATAATGTGGAATATCAATATAATTTAAGGCAAATTGAATGTTCTTGGCTGGGAAAGGGAAAGCACACAAGGAAAATAATACTGTTTGGGAGGAGGACACACAAAACTTCCAACCTTCAGATACCCAGGAACAGAGTAGTCACTGGGTTTTGGTTTTCTTTTCCTTTAGTCAAGAGAGATGGCACTCTTACATTATACATCAGCATTAAAGTCGCATGCGCTTAACAGATATGTAGATAATATAGCTAAATGAGATCACTGTGGTCATCTTTTTTGGCCTCCTCTCCTACGTAGCAGGACTGTGTTGAATTAATGACTCTTTGAACCAGAAGAAGCTTTTAGTAAAGCTGCCAATCTCCATTTCTGTTTTCCACTGATAGAAAACTTGCTACTGCTATGAAAGTTCCATTTAGAGCCACTATTGAAAGTGTACTTTCCATTTGGAGTTGATGTTCTTTAGCTTTAGCTTTTAGCTAGTGAATGCTATTTTCTCCTTGTCTGCTTTATTGAAAAGCCTTTATTCTGAAGTTCCTCTTTCCCATATTGTTACTTCTAGATTATGAAAAAGCCATTTCCTTTTAGCTTTTAGTTCTGTCATCAGCTCAAGGAGCCTTCCATTATAAGGTATACTGTCCAATCCACTAGTTATTTTCATCTCTCAGAAGCAATTTAAATTTTTTCCACGTCTTTTTTCAATTGGAACATCAAGGAATTCTCTAATATTCTAGAAATGCATAATTTTTACAGAAACAGGTACCAAAGCCAACACTTATAATACACCTATTACTCAAAGCTCCAGTGTTTCTGCAGTCTTAAATTGTCAGTCCTCTGTGCCACCTACCAGGAGCTCAAGATGAGTAGTTTATTTACCATAGTCCCAATGGTAATTTCGTTTTACAGAATCCCAAACCAAAATCCTTTAAGCAATATCTACACATATCTAAAGGATTATCTACATATCATTATCCTTTAATATCTACATAGCATTTCCCCTTAGATGACTTTACATTTACTCACATGAAAATGGCCTTTTGTAATTTAAAAAGACAATTCAGACCATAGTTAAATTACAGGTAGAGACCTTAACTGTCTGAGCAGCATGGGTGTATCCAGATGGTTAAAAATTCAGCAGTTTGGAGACTAGTGGCATTTTGATGCTTTTGGCAAATATAATAAGGATGATAGAACAAACAAAATTTGCATTATAATTTTTTTACTCATTAAATTATTCCTTGCTTTTATTTGAAAAAGTGGATTAGAGTTTCCTGGATTCTTTCATTTCAGAACAAAACTTCTGCTAAGATATTTTTCATTTTTACATCACAAATAAAATTTTTCTACGTTATTATCCATCTTAAAGTCATCATCATCATCATCATCATCATCATCATCATCATCATCATCATCATCATCATCATGGCTGGGCTTTGCAAATGAAGATTTGGGAAGGGCTCTACCCACGTTTCTTGCAAGCGCGTTGGTGGCTAAAAAGGCCAATATGAGAAAGGCATGTCCGGTTGCAAAAGACACAGCAGAAAGACTCCTTAGATGGTATATTCTGCAAGGCTCGATTCTTTCTACGTTGTCTTTTCTCCTCAAGGGTGATCCTCCGTGCTTTCTCAAAAGCATCAGCAGCGTTATAAATGGTGTGTCTCCAGGCCTCCCGATTAGAGGCCAGAGCAGACCAGTTATGGTGATCAATATGCCCGAGGCTGAGATGTTGTTTCAGGGAGTCCTTGTATCTTTTCTTCGGGGCTCCTCTCTTGCGGCAGCCGATGGTCATCTTAAAGTAAAAGTCTACAGAAAAGCATATATGAATTGCACAGTTTGTTAAAGATGCTTCATGTCTGCATCAGCAGGCAATGGAAATAGATATAAGTATGGATGTGCATGGTATTGAGGACCCACCATCTTCCTGGTAAGCTCTTGGACACTGCAATTTCACCCCAGCTCAAGTCAGACTCCACGAACTGTGACGGGGTGCATCTTTAACTTTAGTTCCTGTACAGAGACCTCAGTGCATTCACTCAAACCACACTGCAGTGAGAGCTCAAATACTCTAAGCAAGAAGGATGTGCTTATTTACTTCAATAGTACTCTCTTGATTCAAAATAAAACCCTAAAAAAGAGGTATCTTAATTTCCCTGCTAAGCTGCAAGTAGCTCAGGGGTATAGCTAGTATTTGGATTCTGGTTGTTGCTCTTATATGAACTTTTTATCTTTAAGCTGTATTTATTTTCAGATATCAATGTTTCTTCTTAACAAAGACATTTTCCATACTCCTTGTTATTTACATATTTAATGAATTATTTATAATGTGCCCTTTACTCTGGCATATGTGTTTATCACCAAAAACCAAAATATTAATATTTAATTGCCTATATTGGGGAGTAGAACTAATTATTTCCCCTATTATCTATAAGAAAGTGCTTAGGAAAATATGGACAATGAAGCATAACAGAAAAATGAAGTGTGCTGCATTTTCCAAATGCAACTGGTTCTGGGAGCACTTGTGTTCAGATGATTTCTTTTTTTTTTCTACTGTCATTTTTTGGTGTATTTCATAAATATATATTAACTGCATGCTAAAAGAAACACTTCGCATAAATGGAAGAAAGTGTCAGAAGACACCATTTTGTACTGAACTCCCTTCTACTGAGAAATGATTCTTTTACAAGTGGCTTTTATTGACAGAATAAAGACTGTATGCAGAATTATTTGTGGAATAAGGTGCCTGTCATAAAAGGGTCAGGTTGGTTGTCTGTTGTACTTTATTCTTTCCATGTCTGGTTATTTACCTTCAGTATGTGTTTCCCTGTCCCAGTGAGCAGAAATAGTTGCTCTTACACTTCCGATCTACAAGCTGCTAAGAAAAACTTCCAAGAAAATACTAGAGCCAGAAAAAACTAGAGTTGTTACTGTCTGTTGTATCAACAACCCCAGTTTTAAAGTCTTTTCTCTTCCCCTGAATCATTTACATGAAACTTAGTCATCTCTCACTGTTTTGTAAGCTTCCCTTTCCCTTCTGAAATAGGGACAAGGAGGTATGAATTTGAAATGAAACCTCATTTGTAGATCTGCCTTATTTCATATGTTTAAAGTAGATAATTAATTCTAGCATAAATGCATGGGTGGTTTTAAACTTTGTGTTTAAAATAGACTTGATATGGAAAATATTTCAGCTTCTGCAACCATTTGGTGTGATGAAGGTTCTCACATAGACTATGTAAAATCTGAATCCCTCTCAGGGAGATCCTTATTTGAATTGTAGATGAGAAATTTCTAAAAGTATAATTAACTTTTCTTGATACCTTTTTCTCCTCGTTTTGTGAAGAAATATCACCCACAAACAAGGAAAGAAAAAGAGACGCTTTCTCTTGCCTGTTAAGCAGCTGGAAAGCATTGCACTGTCATGTTCTCTAGTTCATACCTCAGCTCTTATTCAACAAATCCCAAGTGGGTTCTGAGTTTGGAGAGTTTTAACAGACTGAGTAATAATAAGAAGAAATAATATAATACCCTCCATAATGGTGGCTGTTGATAGTGCTCCAGGAAAGCATTCCAGCAAAGTAAAGTGATTTCTAAACATGTACTGGTTTTCTCTGATTTGAAAGGCAATCAGAATGGATCTTTTTGCAATTGTCCACTAATTCTAGTAATTCATGATTCTTGTTTGTCTTGAAAGGGTTTGACTAATGGCGAGCACCCAGCTGCATTTCCCACTGTGTGTTAGCAGAGTAACACAACTATTTTTGTTTATTTATTTGTTGGAGGTTTTTTGTTTGGTTGTTTGTTTTTTTTTGTCCTAATTCTAAAAGAATCTTCCAATCTGGAGGATAAATAGCTCTTCTGAACCTTTCCTACTTCTGGACCTCATATTCTCATCTGTAAAGTTGAGGAGCACCATTTCACTTACCCTTGTATGTAGCAAAATTGTGTGAGGATGGGTAGGAGAATTCAACATATTCTTAAGAGGTATGATGACTGAAAACATTGCCCATTAAGGAAAGTAGAGGAGAGTGTAGGTCTCAAAATTAAGGTTCTTATTCAAATCTCCCTAGAATTTGGGGAGAGGTTCAGAACTGAGAAATTTGAAGCACACGTCCCTCTTAAAGGAAAAACAAAAGATTTGAGGCTTATCTCAAGATGAACAGAAGGCAACAGTGCATCATGGCAAGGAGAAACAGAAGATGAACTATGTGGCTGACAGATGGAGTGAGTAGACTTGGGACAGGACAATGATTTGAAACTACATGGAAGAAACGACACATTACACTTTCTTTCATGTGAAGCTTAAGTAATAGCTTTATTACTAGTTATTTTCTTTATTTTTTTCTCTCTTGAATTGTAAAGCAATATTTAAACCACAACAGCTAGAAATTTGGTGATTTATTTGCTATTGGTATTCTTTACTTCCACCACACTCCTTCACCTTAAGGAATGCCAAGATTCTCACTCCTTAATGGGATCTCAGAGACTCAGGACTTGAAATAAAATCTCCAGCCCTTTGAGGGCAATTGAGACTATATATAAGTGTAAAAAATTAGAGGTAGCATTGTAGAGCCCTAAAATTGTGAGAAGATGTCTGAATTATTTAGGATTAGAAAAAGATAACATTTTTAAATAAGTCTTAGCTCTGGAAAATTTAGTAAAAGGATAAAAATAAATGGCATGGAAAATGTAAGAATATTCTCAATGGTTCTTTAGACCAGAATAAAATAAAAAGCAGAATTTATGTAAGACAAAAATGTGAATTCTTACTGTTGATGGCCAGGATTCATTTTTGTGATTAAACCACATTGATTTCATTTTAATCATTAAATTAACATTATTATTTTTTTAATGTTACATTATACAAGTTTGATTTGATTTCCAGATAATCCTCCTTTTCAAAGACTGATGTTAAAAAATACCAAATAAAATTGGGATCAATCAGCAAGATCTCACCTATCAGAGGAAGGTAAGGGAAACAGAAACAGAACACCTTATACACCCTTTGCTAACAGTTTCTTAGTTTATTTTTATTCAACACATGTTCTACCTTTTTTCCACAGTGTGTGTTACTTCTCACTTGCTAAAAGAATAAAAAGTATTAAAAAAAAAGGAAGGAAGACAAGTGAAAAAAATCCTTACACTCCATTTTATCATTCTATTTCTCCACTTACATTGCTTAGCTATTAGGAGTCATGCTCTGAAGTAAATGCTCACAATTTTTTCTGTATGCCACAATTTCAGGGCAACTTTGGCACATTTGGGCTCTTTCTAATGACCTACAATTTTGTTTTCATCTTCTTCAGGTTGGACACCTTTGAAGTGATCCTTGAACCTGTGTTTAAACAATAACTTTAGGTAGTGTAAATCTGCATTCAAATCTAAAGTAGTCTTAAAGACGGCAGCTGGCAAGAAGGTAATTTCATCTTATGGCTTGCCAAGCAATCTGGGCAGCAGCACTCTAAAATGTGGAATGGTTGCTGCTGTAACAGCACAGGCACGTTGGCTCTCATAGATAGGTTTAGTTGGCTGAGTTCATGCTTCTTTGTCTGTATTTTTCCATATTTACTTGATAGACTCTCTCATGGTGTGTTTTCTCTAGAAGACAAGTAAAAACTTTATCACTTCACAGATTTGTGCAAAAAATCTTTTCCCTACTAACATGCAAAACCTATATTTGATTAGTGTTAATACAGTGTTGTGAAAAGTCAGGGTGAAAGTGAGAACTCTAATTTGCCCCTTTTGTACAAGTACTTTAATTATTTTTCCCTTTCTCTCTTATATGTATATTCCTAGCCCCCTTTCTCCAGCTTATATGACTTCTTCAGAATATCTGATAGCTTTTGCAAAAACATTCTTTCAGAAAAGCTTTTAAACTCAGATCTTTAAGGCCCTTTAGCTTTTTGAAAAGCTGTCTGAAGATGAGAAGTGAGATTTACAAGCCAGTCGGCTTTTCTTTTAAAGGTGTTTTTTAATTCTGGTCTTTTTTCCCCCTGTTCCCTTATCTTCCTCCTTTCTCCTTCCATATGCTCTTACAAGACCCTGTAGTCCAACTTTTCCCTCCCAACTCTCACATTTTAAAGTGTTTTTGTTTGGTTGGTTTCTGGTGTTGAACTCCTGGACTTTACCATACTGAAATGAAATGTCCTGTGAAAATTTAACAGTGCATGAGGAAACTCAGTGTTTGCACCAGACAAACAAACACATTGTGGCTCTAAGGCAGCAGAAAGAAAGTGGAAGGCTTTTTCAGGAGGCCTGAAAAAGCCAGGATGTGCATATGGAGAGAGCATATTTTTCTCCAGTGAAGAACTAAGCTGAGGCAGCGACTGCTGCAATCCAGCACTAGTTTGTGCATGACGCACAGCATTTTCATCGGATCCGTTCGAGTCTGCCTTATTGGATTCCTTAAACTCTCCAGAGGTAGTAAAATACCGAGATACTTACCCATTTGAGAATGTCTAGTTATTTGCTATGCTGGTGTGGTTTTGTTGTGCATTCAGTGCCATCTATTTTAAATGTATTGAGCAATCAAACTTGTTATTGTCACTGGGGCTTGAAAATTTAATAACCAATTACCAGAGTCCATTCCTTTGTTTTTAATTTTTACTAAGATGTTGTTCAGTTTCAGACCTTAAAGCAATCATGCTCTCCAGATTATTGAATTGAATGAGTCCATAAGTCAAATCAGCTCTTAACAGTATTTTCCTTCACTGATTTATTTGGCTAAATGGTACAATATCTCATTGTGGAGTGAGTGAAAAGGAAATACAAATCAGAAGTTAAACCATAAATATAAGGCACTGCAATGCCTATCAAATCAATGGACAACAGACCTACTTTTTGCTATTGTATTGCTCTGCTTTTTGTCAGGATGTATAGGAGGAAAAAATGTGCCGTCCTACAATTTTTAAATGCATAAAATGCAATGTTCTATTTAGTTTCCTATGTCCCTCAATAATCCTAGAAGAGAATACCTAGGGAATCTAGGACTACATAACTGAATTATTTTGGTTTCCTTTTCCATTCCTCTTCCTATTTTCTAACAAAGCACTTTCTTTCTCCAGTGTTATTCTATTTAATTGTGACCAAGGAAAAGCTGCTCAATTTGTTTTCTGTTTGTATTATTCATCAAAGACCAGCAGAATGTTCCAAAATGTGAATTAATTCTATTTTAACTTACTAAAATGTCACTTAGATATATTTAGGCTAATGGTTAAAAAGGTAATCATATTCTCATTCCTGTTATGCCTGTTTCCATATTGCTCTAAAAGTTAACGATTTTCATGGGATTGTCTTCAATACCCATCACACTAGAAATACAAAAGATTGAAGTAAAGCCCCCACAAAAGATAGTTAAAGCTGGACAGAGAGTAGAATTACTATTCTGGAATCTGGTCAAGCCTCTGAGAAGTGAGGGCTTGAAGGACAGAATTCTGAAAATATCAGAAGGTTTTTCTTAATTTTTTCCTCAATATTTTGCAATAGCTAATGGTTAGATTTCAGCAGGTGGAGAACAAAATCTTCATGTGTTTTCTTGAAAAATACATCTTAATATTAAAGTATAATATAGTAAATAATAAAGAATAAGAAATAATTTTTACGAGTTGTGTAATGTAATTAAATTGAAACTACTCCAAATGTCTTAGAAAGTGTTCAAGGGACTAAAAATATATAATTTTTAAACAGGATGCTGTTGCATTCAGATAGAACTGATTTATTTATCTCTCTATATTTCCATTTTAACATAGAAGTAAAACGGTATAAATTGTGACTGGCAAAAATTTAAGTGTACCCCATCTTGAGGGCAAGTGATGTCCTAGTAACTAAAAGTCTGAGTCACATGCTAGGAACAGTTTCATCATGTTGTATATTCACTTAATTTCCTTCTAAGAAAATCCTTTGTGATACAGTCATCTTTTATCTAATTCTTGTGTTTCTCCCTAGAAAAAAAATTGCACCTATTCTCAGTTATATGAAAAGCTCCTGGGCATAATCCGTGTATGTATCAGCAAGTTTTTGATTTTTAGGGAGGGAGTTTCCTGGATGCATAAAGGGTCACTTTAAACCATGATAATACACACCCTTGTTTGGAGCATTTTTGTATATTTTGAACCAAAATCCTTCTTTTGAAGGTGTTTTAAAGCCAGGTAACTCTTTGCTTGATTTCCTCCATTTAGACTGCTTTTTCCCAATTTTTCTTGTTGGAAAACATGGTGATCCAACTGCAACTCAAAACAGAGTGCAATACAATGGAAAATTATCATACAGAACGGTAGAAGAAACGTCAGGAATTTGTTGTGATCAGAATAGGACCCATCTTATCTTTATTTTGTATCTATTTCTCCTCTGTTTCCACTGTTCTGAAAACAAAACAATCCTGAAAACGTAAATGAGTATGCTAGAGAAGTTATCTTTAGAGGATGCATTCCTGATATAAATAGGTATTCAATAATGAATAGAAAATAAATTAGAGTTTGCTCCATTATCTGCATTTATTTTCAGGCACTTTCCTTTTATTTACAGAAATGCACTTGTCTACACTCCAAGGTCAAGTGACTCTGAATTAAATGAGATGTTTTTGTTCCTAGTGAAATGGCGAACATCCCCTTGAAGAATTCACTTAAAGTCCAGAAAAACAGATCCAGAGACACTTTTTGGAGTGGTGACCTTTGTTGAAATAGGCAGATTTCTCACCTACCAAACTACCATGCATTGCAAAGCATGGGCTGAAAATGTGGAAATGTATCTATCTGATTAATTTCAATATTTAACTGTCAAATTCTGTGTTTTACAACTGTAGAAACATGGTGAAATTTAAAGTCCCCGGGCTATGGAATCTGAATCTTCTAAAAATTTACCTTACAATGTAAATGCCTTTTTTTTCCAATAAGAAACCCCTAAAAAATACTATAATTTTAACATGTTACATTTAATCAATTAAAACAGTTGAAGGGGAATCTTGAATATCAAATAAAGTCTCAAAATAGAAGTACCAATAACACTGTACTTTTTCATGGATTTTTTGTAGGCATCCCTGGAAATATTTTTCAATGGCAGCTTTTGTTGGCATCAATTTGCTTCATATCTTCTTCATTTCCATTATGTCTTTAAAGAAGGAAACTAAAAGAGGGGGCTTATGAGGAACTTCACATTTTCAATTATCTGCTTTGTTTGGCTTGGGTTTTTCTGTAGGGTGGGCAGATTTAGAAGAAAGTATGAGGCAGCATTTACAGAAAACCCTAGGGAAAGTAAAACTTCTGATGTGCAAGTGTTACACTCCCTTGAAAGACTAACCTGTCATTATCTATATGAAAGTGACAGGTTATTTATATTTCTTTAATTTCGGATTTGTAATTTCTAATAAATGAAACAGTGCTGCTTTGTTGAACTTTCTCATCCCCATGTAGGCTAATGTTGCACAGCTGAATGTGAGCAATTAGATGAATGGCTTTCATCTTATGATTAATAAAAGGTTGAATTTTCTATCTTCAGAAGAAAATAAGTCAACTAGGTAGCAGAATTTATGGCATAGGAAGAACACGAAAGTCATTTATCCAGTGCTCATGCATGCAAACATGTTTGGTCATTTGTGAGTACACAAATTTATGAATACACGTGCACATGCATTTGTTAATAAATAATAGTTTTATAAAAAAAAATAGCTTTCGTGGTCTTGACAGGGTTCACCTAATTTTTTTCTTCCTTCTGTGAAAGTCAGAATCTGCCTGGATTACAGGAGGTGCAGGTTAACCTACTCATGTACTATCTTCCTGCTAAAATATGATTCTAGGAATGTCTCCTTCAGATGCATTTTAGGGACTAAACTTGAGTACTCGCAATTTATTCTGAAGATTTGACTTAAAATAAAAATCAAGAATATTTCTCCTCAAGTTTAATTTAATTTTATAACAATAGCATGTATGCATTTTAAATTAATTTCCCCAGATCCATACTTATGTAACTTACATCTACCATCTAACTGCTAGTAGAAAATCAAACTTTTGGATATGTTTTAATAGTTGCTATCTGCAAACCTGCAGGTATTTTTTGAAAATTTTTCAAAACAGAGGAATACGTTTATTCTTCCACATTCCCATCTGAAATAGGTTACTGAAATTAAATGTCTTTGCTGTTCCTTTTGCATGTTGCGTGAGCACTGGTTTAACCAGTAGTCTTTGTTTTACTCTCAATATCTGCTTTTGTATGTTGTGTCATTAACTTGCAGTTCTTTTAGATGCAGTTAGTAAATGTAACATTTCTGGAAAGAAGATAATCATCATTTTGGAAAACATCATAGGTGAGGGTAAGTTCACTGGTGGGAGAAGTACATACAGGTTCCTCACAAGGGGAAGCAGAGGGGAAGGCACCAATCTCTTCACTCTGGTGACCAGTGACAGGACCTGAGGGAATGGCATGAAGCTGTGGTAGGGGAGGTTTAGGTTGGATATTAGGGAAAGGTTCTTCACCCAGAGGATGCTTGAGCACTGGCACAGGCTTCCTTGTGAAATGTTCACAGAACCAAGCCTGACAGAGTTCAAGAAGCATTTGGACAACACTCTTGGACACATGGTGCGATTCTTGGCACTGTTCTGTGCAGGGCCAGGAGTTGGATGTTGGCATTCCTTGTGAGTCCCTTCCAACTCAGGGTATTCTATGATTCTGTGATAAAAAAGAAAGAATTGTGTTTTCATTTTCTCTGCACTGAAATGTCACCAAAACATAAGCATTTAAAATAAATTGATCCACTAAAAATATATTTTTCTCTGTAAATACCAAAAAATGAAAATTCACCTGCCATATCTCTGCTCATTATATGTCCGCCCATGTTTCTTATTTTAGTCTAACTTCCATATTTCATTTGGTGTTTTATGAATCCACATTAATGTTTTCTATTTTTCATTTGGTTATCACTTCAGACACCGTAATCCATCTATTCTTTGTTCTCCAAATTCTTGTCTTTAACTTTTGTATCTGAAAAATTACTCTGCTTTTACCTACCATTTTCCTCTCACTTACTTGCTGTCTTTCCTTCTTTTTTTATTCCCTGTGATTATGCTTCCTTTTAAGTATCTTTCACACCTTTGGATTGAATATGGTATGTAAAAATTTCTTTTTGTTCTAATGGCAAAAGTTTCTCATTTTTCCCTTTCTGTCTATATTCTTCTCCCTTACTCTGATGAGCTCAGGACACTGCATTTCTCAGCCAGTTAATCAGTGACTTGCGGGGAGACAAGGTACTAAAGAGTTCTGTGCTGAACACAAAAAGGCATTTTCTCCTTTTTGTTAGTTTGCTTTTCCTCCTCCACCTCACTCTTTAGCAGTTTGCAGTCACAGGTTGAATGTCTTCCCAGTAGCTGCAGTGTGCCCAGCTTTGCCTTCTTCCTCCTTTCTGTCCCTTCCTGACTTTTGTGCCAACAGCAAACCTTTTCCCCTTTGCCTGAACTCCAGTTTTGCTCATACTTTCATCTTTTATTTAAATCTTTTGAAAGAGACATTTTCTGAAGGGTTGAAAAGGTTTAGCATAATATATTCTATTTCACAGAACAATAAAGAAATTTAATTCTTCCTTTTCCTAAGGCTAACATATTATATGGGTTTAGTATCTACTTCTATAGCTTACCTGTCATTCTGAGTAAAACCAAGAGTAGTGCAAAGAGACATTTCCAAAGAGATGTCTTCTACCCCCAAATTTTACAAAGGCAATAAGAGATAGTCCTTCTTCCCTGTCCATGGACATGAAAATCCTATTGTTATCTATACTATAGGATTAGATGATAATATTAAATAAGTGGGATAAATGTGAGCGATTGTACCAACACTTGACATATTACACAATAATTTTAATAAGAAAGTCAGTGATATTTCAAAGTAACATCAGGACATGCAGTTTATATCACAGAGACCTAAAGTTCATTCACTTAATAGAGTCCCAGAAATATTGGAATAGCCATTAACAGCATTGTTGATTATAACGATTGCAGCTTAAAGACCCCTATTTCCCATTCAAATAAATTAGAAAGCTGCAGGAAAATTTGTTGCTATCCCATGAGTATGACTGTGCACAAATTAGAGATTATCCCTGCCCTCTACTTCTCTTATGAGTTTGAGAAAGGATTATTTTATTTCAGTTTCTTTCACAACACAGAAGATAAAAACTTTAAGTCCTGCATCTAGAAAAAGGTAGTCCACCTTGTTGATAAGAAAAAGATTTGTTGTTGTTTTTTAAGGCTGCCTTTCAAGCCCAACACAGCTTATGCAATACTTCTTTGGTAGTCCAATATGCAATTTATTCCCATCTACAATAACTACAGAGACATTGATTTACATTAACATAACATGATGGACATGACTTTTGTATGTGTCTGTTCATGTTTCTGTCAACCCCTACTGGAGCAGAGATCTCAAATGTAACAAATTTCACATCAAATATCAGAGCATGCACAGTGAGTGCCATGACACAAATGTCCTGAAGCATTCAGTTTTACCTGACACTGAAGAACTCTTATTACTTGCTACATGTGTTTTTTAATATGTGGATCCTCTGGTGTGTAATAATAGGTGGGCTTGTAAAAACAGTTTCAGTGAAAAAATCCAGAAGATACCACTGCCAAGTGTTTCCCCGATGCACCATCTATTCAGCGACTGTGGAGCCCAGTGGGAATTGAGATCTTTCCAGGGAACTGCAATAAAAGACCAACCTGAGCAGCAGTTCATATGGGGCAGCTCAGAAAAACAAAACTTATACCAGACTGTCCTGAATGAAATCTTTTCATCTTGATCAAACACTGAAATTCCACAGCACTTTTTCAAAGCAAAAATCAATACATTTTTTGTTTTAATTTTCTTTTGGAAAAAAGGCTGGAAAATGACAAAAACAGGGATAAAATGGAAACTAGTGACCAGCTAGTCAGGTCACCTGGGGGCTTTTCAGCCTGCCTGTCTCCTTCCCAATGGCTGTGAATTCAGCATGCAGCTTTCTTGGCAAGCCTATGACCCCCTACTAAAATGGCTATCTGTTCCCAACAGAGTAATGTGGTTAGGTGGCAAGGCCCAGACACTGCAAGCAATCACAACGTGATGGTTTCTGCAGAAAAACATGAACAAATAAGGAGGTTTTTTACATCCGTTATAATAACTAGATAATGTCCTAATCACAACAGAAAGTATAAGCGCAATACAGGGTAAGAAACTCCATGGTAATTTGATCTTTCTTCCACTGAAAGAATTAAAATCATAGAATCTGAGAAAAATTAATGTTGGAGGGAACACCTAGACATCACTGAGTTCAACTTCTCAATGAAACTGAGGCTGACTTCAAAGTTTTGGGTCATTTTGGGTTATTTTGAAGTTAAAATTAACTTGATGAAAGAGGTGACAACAACAGTGAGGCTGGTAGAAATGGAAATATTTCTAGGGTAAGAACACAGGAAGAAAATAACAGTAGGGTAGCAGGTCTGCAGTGATGCTAAAAGAGCAGCTGTCAGACTTGTGTGTACTGCACTGCTAACCTCTTTCTCAGATCTCAACAACATAGACACTTGAGGCTTTTGTTGCTCCTTTTTCCTTTCACAGATGAAGACTTTATTGTTTCATGAATTCAGTTTTCTCACATACTCACAATCAAATACATCCTCAAGAGTGGTGTCTCACTAAGGTAACTCATCTTCCTCAGCTTTGTGGGTTTTTGTTACAGAAGATTGGTGGTGAAACCCAATAATCAAAATTCAGAAAAAAAGTCTGAGTTCCATTTAGAACACAGAATAATTAACACAACTGAGTTAGTATATCTGTTGAGCCAGGGCTTGTATTAAGGTGTCAAATTACTCACCAGCCTTCTATTTTTTACTTGATTGGGCTCTGAGTCTATGTGTGCCCTCTCAATAGCTAAGGCACTATAAGTGATATAGAGTCCCTTATTTATGATGGCTTTGCAGGATAGCTCGAACTCAATAATAAAATAATCTTAAAATAAAAATTTCATAAAGATGATTAAAAGTATATATTTACTTCACTGAATGAACATAGCTAAGAATATTCTTTAGGAAAAGCGTGGCATAAAGCACTGTCATTTTCATTGTAAGTCAAAGCTTTATACTGGATTATGATGGGGACTATACATTTTTAACAACACCCTATTTTCAAATGAGGTAAAACAGGAGAGATGCCTATGACTGCTTCCAGACAAAGAATATGAAAAAGTCTACCCTGTAAAGAGGCACGTAGTCTCTCTGGTTTTCCTGTCAAATAGCTCCTTAGGAGGTAATGTTGTAATGTACCTGGAAAGCATTAGGACCTGTGAATTTGTTTGCCTTTTTTTCTTCAGTGCATTTGGTTATACTTCTGAAAAATAGAATATGTATCGATACTAGATGTGTATAACTCTTAAGATTGGCATAACATAAACAACAATTGCCAATATGTCACATTTAGAATCTCAGAAATACCCTTTGGCTTGGACCAAATGTGCTTTAAAATCTTTTCGGTAGGCAAACTGAACATCTTAAGTCCATGTGACATCTTGAGATCTATGACTTCCAGTTCTCATCCTACTCTTCTGAAGTTTTAACTTTAACTTGAAATTGTATTCAAATTATCCAATTCAGGAGAAAAACAGCTATATTCTGTTATTGACTATCCTTGCTAAGTTCAATTTCATATAGATTTTAACATGCTGTTTCACTCTGAGAAGTATCTGTGTCAAAATAACTGTGTTGCTTAGCAGATTTTCTTATCCACATTCCAGTACACTGTTTTACTTCAGTGACAAAAAAAAAAAAGTTTTTACTCCTCTGAAGAGGTGTCCTCATGCTGATAAGTTACCTAGCTTTTATTTTTTGGCCTTAGTTATCATCAGCAAAATTAGTAGTATGGAACCAGAAAGGCATATCAATCTTCTCTTTCATCCTGTTGTCCAGACATCAAGGTTTCATGAATATGAGAGAGAAGAGGATCAGTGCCTAGGAGCCTGGAGACCCTGCCATCAGCCCTAGTGAGCTGGGGATGAGAAGCACTATTCATTGTGCATTTGGAGGATACTCCATGCACACCTGAACTCACTTACTAATCATCATCTGCGTATATCTGTATATATGTAGGGGTCTTGTTATTTTTGCCCCCTCCCAAAAGTCAGTGTTTACCATGTATGATCAATTAACTTCAGTCTTACAACACCATTAGTGGAAGAATAACTTTATGACACTGCAAGCGCATTTATTATAAAATATTTAAAAAAAAAATTTAGTAAAAATCTGAACTATAGTACAACTGGAGTGACACACTATGATGATTTTAACAGTCTCAGGTTATGACTGTTCAGGTGTAGTGTTATCTTTTCAAATTCCAAGTTGTTTCTGCTTAAGTACTTTTGAGGTTTTTTTCTTTATGGATTTACTTCCTTTGTCCGTTAATACTTCAGTACATCCAATTACTGTTCTCTGTCCCTTCTCTTGTGGGGACTTACAGGCAATTTTGTGAATAGAGAGCTACCTATGTGCTGCCTAGCCCATCAGTGCATTTGTCATGTAGAGCAAGTTACATAGTAAGCTGGCTGCTCCCAGTCAATCTGTACAAGTTTTGTTTTGTCTGAGTGTTCTCTGGGACACCAGCTTGAGAGTCTCCTCCTTTTTTGTTCAGCTTTCATAAAATTTGTAGGAACTTCTCACTGAGAATTCTTTCACCTTTGGCTGAAAATGACAGGCAAATTTAGAGGTATGGTAGAAATGACAGAGAGTGCGTTGCCACAGGACATGTTCTCACAAGAAACAAACCCGCAATTTTATTTAATCACTTCTGGTATTAAGCACAAGTCACCTTACTGCTGGACTGCTTCAGTCACGTAAAATACAAATCAAAGATATTATATAAACTTAATCCTTGCTTATGAATAGAAAGAAGTTTATTCACATTTGTTTAATTTTTACTTTTATATTTCTAGCTGTGATCTTCATCCTTTTATTTGTAGGTTTCTTGAACTACTGTCTCAAACAGATGTGGTCCCACTTGGTTCATGCTCATCTGAAATCCTATTGGAACATTCATATATGTTGTCAGACTCTGACAGAGATGCAGAGTTTCTTACTGTTTCCTCTGTTTCATGAAAAGTAAACTGTATCTTTTCTTTTAAAAAACCTCTTTAGTCCTCTCTTCCCTGGCATTCTTCTTATTAACCCCAAAATCCAAGTCTGACCCATCATGGTGCCAATGTCTCGTTAAAATTATAGTGTTGTTTATGTCTTTTATATTCCATTCTTTCTGGGAGGAGCTCCCCTGAAACCTCCACAAAGCCTCACTATGATCAATCTTTAAATATGTTTTTTTTCTCCATGGTGTTTACGCAAAGTTTGGCAACAGGATGCTGCTACGAGGACAGTCAGGCAGAACAACTTTACTTGCCTGGTTTCCTTGTGCTCTACAGCTATTCTGTGTCCATATGCTATCTTTATCTTTTACTTAATCTGCAAGATATTTGTATCAGAGAACATTTTTGTGCTTTCTGTGTATCATCTGTCCTGGTGATTTCATAGTCTCTGAAAAAGGAATTTGGGTTTTTCAGTAAGGTTTCTGTAATAAGTGACTATTTGGAAGCTTAAAATGTGAATGTTGCAACGTGTAGCTGCAAAACTTTATTAAAAAAAAAATTTTTAAAATAAAATTTTTTAAATTATTTAAAATGAAATTTCTGGTTTGCACCTTCTCTTGTATTCATCACTGTTTGTTTAAGTTTTTTTAATTCTAAAAATCTGAAGGATACTTTGGGTTATAGTCACCAAGTTAATCTACAGACTACTAACATACTCCCTGCTCCATAAGTTCCTCATGAAGACCCAGCACTAGAAAGGGGGTTGACAACTACCAAGAACCGTGGAAAGCAAAAACTGTGAAAGCAAAGCTAGAGATTGCTCATTTCCCTAGACAAAAAAATATATTAATTTTTCACATATACTTAGCAGAATTGTACTTCATATTATACTCTGAAAATTATTGTAAACTAAGATAGTGTAAAGAGATTAAAGAGTTTTACCTAAGTTTTCTGAAATTGCTGGAGGACTGCACTAGTGCTGAAAACTCCTGTAGCAGGTTTTGACGTGAAAAAATAAGGATTTGCAAGTATTGATTTAATATGAGTAACAATCTTGGACAGGGATGAATGAAAGTACTGTTATTGATATAAGTCACTAGACCAAGCACTTCACTCAATGCAGACATTTAGATGTTCTGTAAATTTTATTTAATACTTTGTGTTTACTGTGAGGGTAGTAAGCCACTGGAACAGGCCACCCAGGGAAGTTGTGGATGGTCCATCCCAGACAATGTTCAGGCCAGGTTGGATGGAACTTTTAGCAATCTGGTCTAGTGGAAGGTGTCCCTTGCCATGGCAGGGAGGTTGGAACTAGGTGATCTGTCAGATCCCTTCCAACCCAACCCATTCTATGATTCTATGCTTCTATGTCACAGGACTCTTGACTCCACCACAGAGATCCAAACAGACACAGAATTCCATAACTTTTAGTTCTACCAGTGTTTAGATAAGTAGATGTAAGTAATGTAAAATAGATGTAAATAATAGTAGCAGAAAAGTTTATCGAGCCCTTCAAGAGACTGAAGTGCAAGTTGAAATGTATAGAGGTGCATAGTATATTTTTCAAGTTTACTTGCCCAAGAGGGTTTCCTTTCTTAAGAGGATTAAATACTCGGGAATATTAGGCAGCCTGATTAGAACAGAAGGTCCAATTCTTACTTGTAAAAATGAATGAAAATAAACCACCACAGAAATTATTTTCATCCATTCCCTCTAACAGTGAGAAAAAGGCAGTAATGAAACTGTTTCTCATGCAAACTTCCTTTCAGGTTTCATATTTTATTTTATTTTGTGAGAAATATTTTATTTTATCACCATTTGCTCTTTTCTTTTCATAGTGAGCCTTTGAATTCCCACTAAGTTTTCCAGCTTTAAGGCAAATCAGGTAAAAATTATTCTCTTTTTTTTTTTTTTTTCCCAAAAGGGGGGATAAGCAGCGTGTGGCTCATACCTTTACTTGAATTTTCTTGAAGTGAAAAATAAAGGATTAGTTTTTCCCACTAGATTTTTGCAGAGTAGAAGGCTCAAGACCAAAACCTACACAAACTCTACAAACTTTAAAAATCACACAAAGTTTCAACATCAGAACCTGCAAATTAACATCATTATATTAAAATAATTAGTGGAATGGTCCCAGAGCCATATCTTGAAGTTTTCAAATTTCAACCTTAAATTCCGCTGTTACAAGACTGGGGGAAAATCATAAACTATTCTTAATATTAACCTTTCAATAACAATACCATCAGACTCCCACAGAGTATTTATAAGATTTACTCAAAATTTCTGTAGCTCAGCTGGTTAGGGAATAACACCAAGGTAGTGGATTTGATCCCTGTATGGGCCATTTACTTCAGAGTTGGACTCGATGATCTTTGTGGGTCCCTTCCATCTCAGAATATTCTGTGGAAACAAAGCCCTATAATTTGATGAACAGAAATTTTTAGGTAGAAAATTTCAAACTATGTTTTCTTTAAGACTTGCTGGTGTTCCCAAAACTTGTTTGCTGACTATTAAGCAAACCTGGCTCTAATTTTCTGCCTCCAAAACGTGATTTCATACATAGTAAGAATTCAGTCTGCATCCAAGCTGAGTAGCAGGCACATAATGAGATGATGATGTTGTAACGTAGTTTTATGAAAGCACCACATCAAAAACAGTGAAAGAAGCAAATAGAGTGCTAGAAATTATTCAAAAAAGAATATAGAAGGGAAAGCACTACTATACCACTGCATAAATTCATCATATAACTACATTTCGAATGCTCTCATTTCTATTATATTATTTTTGAGATGGGAGAACAAGCATTGAGGAAAGTGCAGAGGACGGTATCAGGGATGATCAAAGTTAAAGAATAATATTGGTAGAAGGAATAACTAAATAGACTTGGACCCTTCAGCCTAGGAAAGAGATGACTGAGAAGGAATAGAATAAAAGTCTATAAAAATTGTGAGTAGAATGAAAAAGCATAAGGTGTTATTATTTCCTTTTTTTTTCCAATAGAAGGCCTAGGGGTCAGGAAAAAAATAAGTTGAAAAAAATTTCTTGCCTCACACAGCTCCTCAGGATGTGTTGTATGCTCAGACTTTATGTAAGCTCAAAAAGGATCTGGGCAAACTAAGAAAAGTCTTAAGGACTTTTGTGACTATAACCCAAAGTACCCTTCAGATTTTTAGAATTAAAAAAACTTAAATAAGACTTGTAACTCAGAAAACCCCAAGTCGTAGTTTCTAGCTGTGGTGATAAACACAGAGCATCTTCTGTATTGCCTGCACTCTGAGATGACCTTGTGGTCACAAGTAAACTTTGCTCTCACTCAGCAGGGTTACTTAAGCATATATTTACACTGTGTGGATCAATATGTACACGCAAAAGACAGACTTTAAGTGTACAAATGCATTTTGCCACTTTTTCAAAGGTGTCTTGGCACGTTACTTTATTGAGTAGGTTTTAAAAAAAAAACACCAAAACCAACAAACAAAACAACAGAAACATATTTTTGTATCGCACTTTACCATATCCCTTACAGTACTGAAATCATTAAATCATTTCTGTTAAATAATATGTTTCTGGGAGCAGTGGTTTTATTTGACTTAGATATTTTAGACTCTAAAACAGTTGAATTCTCTCTCTGAAAAGAAGATAGATAATATAATGCAGTAAAAGTACAATGGTTTACAGGTTTTAACAGCTCATTTGTCAAGTTGTCCATTACTAAAGTAGTTAAAGATCCTTATGGGTTTTTGTCTAAAAACACCACTCTCATACGCACATGCACACAGACATGCTCCCCCAAGATCACTGCAAGACCTAAAGCATTTACCAATATAAATAGACACAACTCTCCTTAATCATAGTTTCATTTAACATGCACTTATTCTATGTGTATTCTTTGGGTTTTCCCTTTAACTTTGGGCCAGATGGTGCCAGTGGGAGCTTGTAATGTGAATCTGTTCTCACAAATAAGGAACTTTTGAAGGCATTGCCCTTCAGTGAACTATTGTAATATCAAAGGCTACAGAAGATTTATTTTACAGAGACAAGGCTTGGTTTGCTGGTATTGTATGGAGTGAGAACACAGATTTCTTCTTTTTTCCAGGTCTGAACATAGAGATGGTACTGATTATCATCAGCTTCTGCATAGAACAACAGAGCAGTGCAAGGCTTATTGTATATGACACAGACTACCGTGAGTATTGACACCGTTTCATTTAACTTCTCTCCATTTAAGCTTCTCTTTGGAAGACGTGATGTGTAAAATACGTAGTACAAAAGCATATAATCTCAGCAGATAATGACATTCAACTTTTTTGTCTGCTTTCTTCTATCCTAGTCATTCTGACTTGCTTAGTTACACCAGTAAGAAAAGATGATATTTCAAAATGGGGAAATGAATAATTGTTTTCAATAGGTGCAATAGTTATTGCTTCAAATAAATATTATAATTAAAGCTATGCTCTCCCTTACACAGTGAACAAAAGCAGCTTCCAACACTCGATGGTCCATAGTGGGAAATTAGAACCATGGCACTTATCCCAAAATAAGATTTCTCAATGATCAAATACAACAAACTTAACAAATTTTATTTTATCTTGAGTCAAGGATACTTTACCTAGTAGAACTGAAAGTGAGATTTTAGCTCTGTGAGACAGCTGATATTTAGACATTTTACTTTCTTTTCCAAAACTGTCCAGAGAACAAACATTTTCCAGAAAGGTCAGTTAGACAATTAAATTATTTTTCATTCTGAATGGGCTCACATATATTTTGTATCCACCTAAGCCGGCACCACGGTTTATAGGAAAAGGAATACAACTGTTTCATACTTTAAAAATTTGACTTCTCAACTGCCAGGGAAACGTACTTTAGTTGGGACTATTCCTCTGTGGATAAACTTGCAGGGCTATGTCATGAGAGATATAGTTAGCTGAGCTGAAGCAGTGCGAAGAACCCATACTATACTATTTCAGTGAGGCTATAAGGCTCATTTTTCCTTTGCTTAGGAAAAAGCAAAATGCATTCAAAGCATCCAGACTGAAATCTATTGACACGGACAGTCATAATCAGGAAAAATAAGTTTTGCAGAAGAAAGTGATTTAACAATATCCTTTGCCACAGACTTCTTGATTGGAAACCTTACATTTTGTATAAAAAATGTCTTTAATTAAGGTCATATTTTAAATATTGATGAGTATGAGCCAGGGCCACCTACAGATCAGTTTTTCAACTTTTGCTTATGTTTAGTAACTCCTAAATTTAATACAGTCTTTTTGACTTAACTTGTTTTTTGGTATGAAGTTGCACTTCTCACATGAATGAGCATTGAAGAACTGGATCCCAAATTATTCTTCAATACAGTTAATGTTGAACACAATACTTAGATATATTAAGACATCCTGTGAAATGATATAAACACTAGTTAAATATTTTACTTCATTTTGAATGTTTTCAGCTGTATCTACTGGCAAAAAACATTTTCTTTGGAGCACAGTCATTTTTTTTCTGTGTGTGTTACTTTAATTTCTTTATTCTTTAGGCTGTTGTTTATAGAGAGGTAACCTACAGCTACTTCTAAAATTTCCTCTTTCCTAAATTTCAAGTTCTTCAGAGGCCTCACACTTCTTTTATTTTCAGTATTTCAGAAGTTCAGGATTCTGAGGAAACTGAGTACCAAATAAAATAAAAGGAGAGCAATATTTATCTGTTCCTTTTGGTATTCCATATGTATGTGTTATCAGTGATCTTATTAGCACTTTTATTGATTTCTGCATTTAAAATCACTTCTCTTTTCCAAGAATTTCTGAAGTTCTTTCAAACACCATGCTTTTGCCTGAGTTAAAGAATAAGTAAGATTTAGAAAGTCCAGGAAAACCCTTGTTTTCAAATACAAAGCACCCTCATCTATACAATGAGCCAAATCCTTTTGAAATTGCAGTGTTGGAAATTGTATTTGTGGTATGGTTTTATGCATGCATAGCTCACAGTTCTATTTAATCCTATAAAAAACCTGACTGGATTTTCACTCACATTCTTAGAGATTTCTGAGACGATATTATCCTTATTGAACTCACACTGCCAGCTTTTGGAAGAAGAAATGATGGTCCAGTCATCTAGCTAACAAGCCATCCATTCTCCAAAAGGTTTTTATACCTCTCATAAAGCCTCAAATTTACTGTGGAGTCCCAGGCCTTGTTTCTGGGCAATAACACAGAATTAGATCACAAAACCTAGCTGTATTAAGACTTCGCATTCTTTGTTTACTAAGGTCTACTGTTGTAGGAAATCGTCTTCTTTCAAATTAAAACTATAGAGGAAGTTGTATGTGGATAACTGTATTTAGACACTGGTCATCATGTCACAAAATATTTTAATGTGGGAGCATTAGATTTCTTTCCTCTCTCAAATTCCCATACAAATCTATATATTTTCCCGTATAGTCTTCTGATAAGTCTTTTTTTAGTTAAGTGTTTCTTTTGCATTCTACTTGAGAAACAGCAGTATTTAAAACATTAGTTGAGCTTCCCAGTTAACATACATGATTTTATTTTAGACTCTGGCCAAATGTCTTTTCTACACCTTTGTATCTTAACCAAGTGGAAATAAAAGGAGAAAGGAGTAGGTGGTTTGTGATGCCTATAGCATATTTGTATTTCATGACACAATAAAGTGCTCGCAGCACTGGAAAAACCTTTTCCATTATGTTAGTTTTTTATGGTAATGGCCATTTTCACCATGCCTAAATAGTTGGCTTCTGCAATTAAATATTACTTGTTTTCTAACTTCTACTGTTTCATGCCTGTGTGCGCACATGCACATCCACAAAGAAGCATTCCCTTTCACAGCATGTCCACTGTAGCAAAACTGTTAGAAAGAAAAGCCAGACAATCAAATTCATGGATTTTTAAGCATTCGTTTATTCCTAGTTGCTGTTCCCTTTATTCTGCTCATTATCTTTTCATCTTACAAACTGCTCATTGCTTTTCATCTTTTTTTTGCATTAATACCATTTTCAATGAATAGTTTGGCTAAGGTCAAATGATGGGTTCTCATACCAGAATAAGGCACGTGATGGGTTAACCCCGGATAGACATCAGGTGCCCAGTAAAGCTGCTCTATCACTCCCCTTCTCAGCTGGGCAGGGAACAGAATATATAATGAAGGTCTCCTGGGTCAAGATAAGGACAGGGAGAGGTCACTCACTAATTACTGTCATGGGAAAAACAACCTTGACTTGGGGAAATTAATTTATTACCAATCAAAACAGAATAGAATAATGAGAAATAAACCCAAATCTTAAAACATCTTCTCCTTAACCCTCCCTTCTTCCTGAGCTTAACTTTAGTTACAATTTTTTTCTCCCTCCTCCTCCCCAGCAGCACAGGAATATGGAGAATGGGGACTGTGGTCAGTTTATCACATATTTTCTCTGCCACTTCTTCCTCCAGAGGAAGGACTTCTCACACTTTTCCCCTGCTCCAACACGGGATCTCACTCATGGGAGCTTCTTCAATGTGAGTCTTTCTCAAGTTATTCATTAACTGCTCTATTACGAGTCCCTTCCACAGAGTGCAGTCCTTCAGGAACTGACCACTTCAGCATGGTTCCCTCAAGGGGCTGCAGGTCCTGCCAGGAGACTGCTTCACTGTGGGCTTCGTGTGGGGTCACAAACTCCTTCAGACATCCACCTGCTCTCCATGTGCTGCACGTGGATCTCTGGTCCACCATGGACCTCCACGGCCTGCAAAGGGACAGCCTGCCACTCACCATGGTCTTCATCATGGGCTGCAGGGGAATCTCTGCTCCAATACCTGAAGCACCTCTTCCCCCTCCTTCTTCACTCATCCTAGTGTTTGCAGAGATGTTTCTCTCACATCTCCTCACTTGTCTCTTCTCTGGCTACAGATTGTGCAGGGTTTTTTCCCCCTTCCTAAATCTGCTTACATGCTTGCTGATGGCCCTGGCCAGCAGCAGATCTGTCCTGGAGCTGGCTGACACTGCCTCTGTCACACACAGGGAAACCTGCTGGCAGCTTCTCACAGAAGCCACCCCTGCAGCCCCTCCTGTCTCACACCCCCTGCCCACCTTGCCACTACCAAAATTTTTCCAAGCCTGATACACAGGAAGAGGAAATTATTTGCCATTTTAAGTCTGGCTCAGAGTGCTATTAAAAAACTATTGCTAAAGTTCAGTGTTTAAATCACTACACCCTTAATAATTTGCATCCTTGCTACTGGCCAAGCATCTCCCTAGATTGCTAATTTTCATTTTTTAAAAGTCTTGCAGAACACTGAGAATTCTAAGGGACTGGAAAAAAGCTAATACATCAATAACTCAGAAAAGGTAAATGGGATGACTGGATAATTACTGGCTTGTCAGTATGACATTGATCTAGGCAAAATAACAGTACAATTTAGGTGGAATACAGTTAATAAAGAATTGCATACATAATTAATTCCAATGAACAATTCCAATTAATATGGAGGTTGTGCCTTTCAAGCAATTTTGACGCTTCTTTAGTTGGGTTTTATTTACTTTATTTTACAGAAAATTCTAACTGTACTTCTGTATTTAAAAACAATTTTCTCCTTGGCCTAACATTAACTTAGGGTTTCATCAGCAACATGGAATAAAATACTACAGCTAATCCAATTTCCAGAAGAAAAAGTGTATGGGAGAGTAAGTAAAGAGTACCTCATATACATTGCATCAAACTATGAGATTACAACTGCATCAAAATAATTTCCTTCAAAAATCAGCATTTTTGAAACAATCACTTTCGGTGGATATTGGAATGTTTCTTAAAGAAACATTAAAAAATAAATACAAAAAATATTCATAATTTGGTTTTCTGATACCTTTCTCAAGAAGAACCATCAACAGGAATCCTATCTCTATATTTTATCAGCTATATTAGAATTAGAAATTTATTCCATTTAAACAATTAATTTTACAACTAAATGTCTATAAAGGTCTTTAAACATATGGAAGGTCTTTCTTTTTTCTGTTGTCAAACAGTAATAGACTCATCTGTTTGAATTTTCCACCCGTAACTTGTATCTGAACTTTCCTATTAAGATCCCAGAATCTTTTCCAGTAACTCTTTTACTGAATGTTATATCACTGAACAAAACACATTTAAAATGATACCATCCTCTCAATGTTTTAATTCAGTTTAGTGGCTCTGGATATAATCTCCTTCTATCTCTTATATGAGATAAGCAGATGCTATCTGTTGCTGCCCTTATTTAATGTTTTTTCTAACTTCAAAGAGCAGTAAAATAGGACGTGCAAGCTGCTGGAAGATCCTACTGGAAGCATATTTAAAAGTCACAATTCAAGTCAGCTTCTACTGTGAGCTTGACAAATTGTGCCACCAGCATGCAAACTAGTAGGCTGTAGTTTATTTTCCACTGACCCACCACAGAAGATACAGGATAGCTATTTATATGGCACATATTGGATCCTGTAAAACCTCAGATGTTACATTGCACATCCTCAAATAACTTCATTCTTACCACCACTCCCCAGCTTGATCCAGTCTCAATTCAAATTTTCCCCTCTCAAAGTACATTAGAATCTTCAAAGGTAACCACAACTTCCTGGCATCCACAATCCTTAAAAAAAAATGATACTGATCTGTGTTATAAATTGTGTGTGTGCCCTTATGTCTTGACCACCTTTGAAAAGGGTGACAATTATGTTTGTTTCTGTGGTTAAATATGAGGAAGCACGTTTCATATTCCATATGGGATCCTATGATGCATACAACTGGAAGGAGAACAGATACATCTGGTTGCAACTACCCATACTCAGATACCCAGAGTGCAACTGTTTAGAGCTTTAACTCTCTTGGTAAAAGTTGCTATGAGAAATAAACAGGAAGAGATTAAAAAAAAAAATCAAAAAAACCCCGCTTTACTTCCAAATGTGTTACTTTTTACAGTTGGATTCATGTCATTTGCTCTTTAAGTACACAAAACGCCCCACTTGAAATTATCACCAGTCATTGCTTGTGTGGAAAGCCCTCTTTCACATCATGTACATGCAAAACTGTATGACAAGCTTTTGATAACTGCAATATCTCCTTTACAAGAAACAGGTAAAAAATAGAAGACTTTTTTAAACAGTCACAGAATAAAATAACATAACAAGAAGTCTGTCTCTGCTCATCGCCTGCCACGCAAGAAGCAAACCTTGAGTGCAAGACAGCTGTGACTTTTAGTGTTAGCTTAGATTCCGGTCTAAAGCATCCTATTCCTGGTCCCTTAGGAATGAAATGCGGCATAGTACCTTTGCGAGCATTAAAGTAATCAAGTTGATTATGGTTGGGACCCCTGTTGGCCTAGTGGTTAGCATGCGGGACTCTCACTGCTGCGACCCAGGTTCGAATCCCAGTCCCCCGGGCAGATGGAACCCGTTAGCCCTGTGAGGCCATCCATCTATGAGAAGGTCACTCTAAACAAACCTACGTCCTGAGGACCTCACTGCCATTGTCCAAGCTCGCTTGGCCCTGACAGATGAACCTTAGGATTAAAGGGTGGGCTCAGTTCAGCGCAGGCTGTGTCTCACCTAAAAAATCCATTGCGCAGGCTGGAAAGGTAAAAGACCTTTCCCAAAATCTTCGTTCGCGAAGACTGGCCATTATTATGATTATGGTTACTGTTGTTATTCTTGATTTAGCCAGTTGGGGGAAAAAATAGTAAGAAAATAAAAGTAGTTACTCAAATTTGAAATTATTTTGATAAAATATATAAAATTAATGTTTAAAAAGCATGGAGGGTTGAAAGTCCATCTCTTTACTAATCTGGTTGTATTTAACTGGCACTGCTCTTAGCTGTAATTGAGATAGTGTGAAAACATGAGATAGCTTTGAATTGCAAACAGATGTAATACAAATACAGTTTAATAAACTCACTGCAATTTAGTTCCTCTTTTCTAAGCAAAATTGTTTACAACTATGCTTTCTGCAGATTGAAAGGAAATATGAGGGGAAAAAACTTTAAAAATGTACATTAAAGAAGAAGTGGGAGTACAGTTTTCATCTTTGCTTTTCATGTCTGAGTAGTTGTAACAATAGTAAGGGCCATGTTAGTTTGTGTGTCACAATGCAAGCAATATCTAATTCAACCTTTAAGTGGCTTGTTGAAATTATAGGTTTTACATAATTACCCTCAGAAAATAGTGCCTAAAAATCCAGAGTGAAATTAAAACCATCTTACACCATTGGTGACCCCTCTGACAAATCAATTTCAGGCTTGACATAATTACACTGCAGAGAGCAGAAAGCCCCATATCCTGTGGGACTGCTCAGATTGTACTTTGAAACTGAAAAGGCTCATCTCTGGTTCCTAATATTGTTATGTAAATACAAAGGAAATGGGCAGCATGCAAGGGTGACATTACAGAGTATAGGAAGAAAGGGTGATCAAAACATTAAATTAAATCATGGCAAGTATAAAAAACAAGCTGCTGAAACATATAAAAATATCCTTATTACACTACATAAAACAGATGCTGCTTGTACTTTTAAAAAGCAATAAGATGATCTGAAGAGAACATTACAAGAAAAAGATATTACAGTAAATATATTGGTATTTGTGAGTTGATTAGAGATATAAATTAATGTTTCCTGGTGCGTTCTTCTTTAATAATAATTTTATGTCTGCGTTGTTTACTGACTGCAGATCTGACAACAGCCACAAATGTTACTGATTTTGAAACTAGCCATCCATGAAGATATTTTTAAAATAATATTAATTGAATTCTGTTGCATAAAGTCACAATACCTCATGATGTAGTTGCAGCACATGATCTTAAAATTAAAATTTTGTTACGCTGTCCTCAAATCTATAGTATTTAAGCAAAAAAATTAAAATTCTCATGCTCCCAAGTTGAGGAAATTGATGTCTTTACTAAGTAATTTTAATGATGTATTTTCTTCTCTACAGCTGTTTATTACTATAACTAACAAGATTATTCAGAAGGCTGAACTCTGTTTAGGATGAGGAATTTATTGGATATTTTTTAATGTCCTTCATTTATGTTCAATACAGTGATACAAAGCAGTCACTTGTGACTGACTACAGCTGAGGCCATTTTCAAATCAGCGGCATTACTTTGACGCGGCCACAAGACTGTTACAGCCCAGGCCACAGAACTAAGAGATCTAGATGTGGGCTCTTTTTCCCCAGATAAAATAGAGTATTTTTAAGGTATTCAAATGTTTTGCTGAAATTACTGTTTTCTAATATAGAATTTAAAAAATTCTACTGCTTTCATAAAATCTTGTGAGTTGTTAATACTGTTGTATTGGGGATAATGTACCACTCCCCTCTGTGCTCTTGCTGATGACTGTCATGACAATATATGGTTAGCAAAGCTGCTGCAAACTACATTCAAAGATCCTAACTGTACAGAGCAGATTGCAGACTAAGAGTTAGTAAACTAACACATCATGTGAGTACATGTTTTCCTTCAATCAGCATCTGAGAATAAAACCACCACATTCTTCAGTTTATTTTGTATTCTACTGCTCAGAATAGGTTCTTCAAATAATTCAAAGCCTGCAGATTATGCATGAAATTGCTACTGAGAATATTTGCATATCATGTTATTTTAATTGCATGATACTATCAATTTAATTAACTGGGACCGTGTTAATTATCACTTTCACAAATCAACTAGACATGTCCTAATTGATTTCAATGAATATAAACTCAAAGTCTGTGGAAGTCACCTAGTATCTTTGGAGATTCTCATAAGCCTTTGAAGCCTTTCTCAGCAAATGTATTTAATTATAAAACTTAAAGTACCAAAAGTTTCCATTATTTTAAATTCCAAGTGCTTGAAAGTCCTTGAGAAAGAGATGATAAGGTTGCAAAAGAAGCAATAATTAAATTCAGTCTCAAAATGACCATAAACTTAAGAGATGATTCTCATAATTACATTACAGGCACTCTCAGTGAGGAGCACTTAAGCTTGGACATCAAAGGTGCAGGCTAGCGCTTAGAGAACAAGGTTCTCTAAGCAGGCCAGCTACCAGAAAACACGTACTCCACAGAACACTATCTGGGAGAACCACTCAGTTCTCATACATGGTGAGCTTAGAGATGACATACAGTATTTTGCAGAGTGAGAGGGAGTTGTGAGACAGAAGGGATGTTCCACCATGAATCAGTGACTACCTTGTAAGAGAAACAGCTGAGAACACTTCCTGTATTTTTACTTTCTGAAAGATTGCTTGGGTAACTTGCTCTCTCAAAATCATTTGACAGAGGTAAATCCCCAAAATGGATACATTCCCAAAATGGCTGCAAATCTGGAATGACAAAACTTAGTCATAATTATTGTGGTGTTTCATAATCAGCTAAGTTTGTATACTTCTCTACCCTGTGTTCTGGCTTCCGTTGGCCTACTTCTGAGCTATAAATATCCCCTCATGGGTAGTTCAAAATATGAAGATGCATAATAAGACACTCAGAGGTGTCGTGTCCACTGGGTGACCAACTAACTCATTAAACTAGAATGTGCAAGGCTGATCATTGTGTCACTTCAGGTCATATTTGAATCTAGTCATAAAAGAAGAATTGTGGGATTTTCTTACTTAGGGTTTCTCTTCATATATGAATATCTGTACTGAAAGGATTTTCTGATAGTTTTGTAAAGCAAATCGTTGCTTCTGATGTCAGAAAATCTATGACTTTTATGACACAAGTGGTCAGATAAGACATAAACTGAACTAGCAATTCCCTACCTATCAACAGTCCCTTACTAGTTTCCACAAATTACCAATAAGCCAGTGCTTAAAAAAAATCATATTTACATTCCCAATACATTAATAATCAAAGGAATTATGGAGTCCCCATAGTCACTTATGGTGTGGGATCTAGTAGAGCAACATTTTTCAGAAACTCTGAAAATACTTTTGTCATAAACCTTAAAAATAATTCATATTTCATAGTACTGCAAATCAAAACCCAATCTGTTCAAAACCCAATCTGTTCAAAACCTTTTGATTCTTGACAGTTTCATGTCTGTTATGCCTGTCTTCTGTTACTGGACGTGCTGGCCATGAACCAATAATTTAGACATTAAGCACACATATAGAGACATTAAGATTTTAGGTTTTGGGAATCTTTATGTATCTGCCTAATGGTAACCATAGTCTTGTATTTGAAAAAGACAGACTCTGGAAAAAGGAAATTTTTTCCCCCCAAGACCTTAGTTTAGCTATATATTTCATGGATTATTAAAGTTTTATTGCCGCCCCAACACATATCTCCAACTTTTTTTAAGGCCCTAAAGGGACTTTCACCTCACCTTCCTCACCTCCCATCACCAATTTCATACTTTGTTGTGCTATAAAATCAACTATTTTTATTTAAAAACAAAAATTCCCAAAAACCTATGAACTTTTCCATGTCCTACGCAGTTTACTAGGTTGATGTCTCCTACATTACGTGTGTTCCATGTTTTAAAATCCCTGGGTATTTTAGTCTGTAAAACTGCTTAAGACACATTCATCTCTTTAAAAGACATTACATGTACACTGGAAAGACTGTCAGGATCTTAAATAATTGTCACTTTTGACAATTATAGGTAGACTTTTAAAAGCAAAACAGCTAAAAGAAGGTACACAATAATGAAGTAAGGGCTCAGATATCTCTTGTCAAAATAAAGAATTCCCACTTGAAAAAATTTTTCTGTGGTGCCTTTTGATATATATGGATGGATGACATGGCTAACTGTAGAGGCATTACAGAAATTTTGCTTGTCTCTTCTATTGCGTTTTAAGGCATCCTCCTGTGTGGTACTTTATGATGCTGGAAATTGATTCTGACCATTTAAGATCATGTGATATTGTTTTTTGGGTTGGATTACATGGTAAAATAGATAGTTCAGTGGTATATTGCCACTTAATCATAAAAAGAGTAGGCCAAGCCAAAACAATACTGTGGACATTTCAGATACCAGAAACAAGGATCCCTGCAAAGCACTATAATAGCACTAATGAGCCACACAACACAAATGCTGAAATTCACACACAGAGCAATTAAAACCTGAACTAACATAATACCTCATTTCAAACTCAGAGGGATTTATCAGACAACAACTTATTACTTGTGAAAAACTAGAGGAGCAATGTGGAGAGAACACACAAACAGCCCAGCTTCTGTCACTTCACTGAAGATGTTCTCAAAGACATGCAATACCTTGCAAAGAAAAACAAGCGTATAGCCATTAGAGTCTGTGAATACAAAGAATATGGGATTTTGCATTATAGTGTCCTTCTAGGGCAATCAGTCTCCTATGTAGTGGTCTTTATCTCCATCTCAGTTAAAGTAACTCACTGTCCAATGTCTTGTCACAAAAATATAATTTAATATTTATTCACACAGATTATTGCACTGATTCTTCTCAAGTTGACCTCAGATAATCTTCTGGTATCAGACTTCCAATAATATTGTTTGAAATTGGATAATAATCTACTGCCACTAAGATTTTTTTTTAAAATACAAGAGAATGTCTAATGCTTGCTTCACACAAAAATCTCATTCATCTCTTCTGATTGTTTTGGCATGTCTTGGAAGAGAACTGTTCATTACCTTGCAAATGGAGATAACCTTTGTTATTGGGCTAGTTGTCATATAGCACTTTGCATTTGAAATTCACTTGTTGAAACAATCATCCAAGCCAAGATTACAGGGAAAATAAAAGCAGGACTTCAAATGTAAAGTGGTTGAAATCGTGGCTATAAAATGGTTCCGCCCTTTCCATTAGAGAGGAGATATCCAAACATTCTATGATACCACAGAGAGGGGAGAAAATTCCAGGTCCTTGTCACCATGGAGTTTTTAATCTGATGAGCCATATTCTCCTTGTTTTATGTAGAGTAACACATGTAAGAATTTTTGTTGATATTGATTTGACTTGATGTACATGGAACATTGTGAACAGTGGTTGGAGACTTTAATAAGAAATAAGCAAGCATGCAGCAAGATTTTGATAACAGGCATACCAAGTAAGAGCAGAAAATGACAATAATATATCAAGGAAAATTTTGTGCAATGATCCAATCATATTGGATCTTATTAAAAAATGAACTTACACAGAGGTAATTCAAGTGCATAACAGTCTATGGTAAGGGTTTGCAGTATGAGTGTGGGCAGTGCTCTCAACCTGCAGATGTGTGTAGTAAGAGAACACTTTTTCTTATTGGAAAAGATGTAGGAATGCAATTAACTGAAGCAGAGTAAATGTCATACTCAAGTTTCACTCCCAAAGCTAGATAAAGAGCTACTGCCTTCTTAGAAAAGGCTCTGTAGACTCCAATAAACATAGTTCATGGATTCTTGAAGTATCACCCGCTTCAGCCATCACTGTGCCATTCTGCTGTGGGCTGTCACATTTCTAGTGACAGTAGCCAAGTAGCCAAGAGAGGAAGCATCTGTTTCAATGTCGGTTACCCTGGAAGGGCAATGTTTCAGACTGTTGTAGCAAGGTCTCCTAGAAGCTTTGGTTTTCAATATACTTGTATATTAAATTCTGCTAGGCAACTCAGGAAACCATATATGTTTCCATTTACCCTCTTCTTTTCAGGCTGGGAAACCACAACTGAACACTTTGACTACTGGCTCCATATTTTGTGAAATAAAGAATCCAATAAAGAACAAAACAACCCACTGTAAAAGCAAATTTATATTTGCAATGGGGAAAAAAATATCATTAATGATCTTTGGATCTCAAATCACTTTAAGATGTTAGTGATGTTCACCAAAGATTGCCAAAAGAAGCAGAGTCACAACATTCAGAAGGAGTTTAAAAGTATGATACTGAGAAAACATACTTGATTTCTATTGGATAGAAAGGAAACTACAGAATGTCTGTTTTGTTAGAAGAAGATAGGATACAAACAGGAAAAAAGAATGCACTGGGAACATTCCACTGACTTGTGCAGTGGGATCTTCCCCAAAGCTTGGCTGATTTGTTAATGTTCTCTATTATGTAAACAGCTCCTTCCTATGATATGAGAAAGTGTTTTCTTAGCTAATGAAACTCCTGTGTTGCACTCAACCCTCTTATATCTCCCATAAACCACTACCCTGTAAGATTTCAAAGCTGGGATGCGCTATCCAGTGTGGTGTTTTGCTTGTTGTGATATATTCTATCTTTTGAAATGAAAGGGTTTATGCAAGACTGAATATTTATTTATTCCTCCTTGCACTCTAATCCCTTTCTGTTGTCTATGATAAAATGATACCTTTGGGAGATTTTCTCAATAATCATTAGATCTCTAATGGAGATTTGTTGTCTTATAGATACAAACATTGAACATTTTTGGGATGACTGTTTTGGTCTTCTATAGTAAATCTTAAGAAGTCTTCTATTTTGAATTTTAAGCTAGGTTCTATTAAAGCTTAAAGACGTCATTAAACAATGGAATTATTCCATTAAATATTCCTGAAATATCTATAAACTATTTAATTCACAGAATCGTAGAAACACAGAATATCTGAGTTGGAAGGGGCCCACAAGGTTCATGAAGTCCTACCCTTAGCCCTGCACAGGACTATCCCCAAGAATCACACCATGTACCTGAGAGTATCATCCAAATTCTTCCTGAACTCTGTGAAAGTTGGTGCTGTGACCAATTCCCTGGGTAGCCTGTTCCAATGCCCAAAAACCCTCTGGGGGAAGAACCTTTTTCTAATATCCAATCTTAACCTCCCCTGACACAAACTCAGGCCATTCCATTGGGTCCTGTCACTGGTCACCACAGAGAAGAGATCAATGCCTACCCCTCCTCTTCACTGCACAAGGATGTTGTAGACTCCCCTCAGTCTCCTCTTCTCCAGGCTGAATAGACCAAGTGACCTCAGTTCCTTCCCTCAAGGCCTTTCCCCATCTAAGAGAAGGATACTCTAATTAAACCTACATCCTGAGGACCTCGCTGTCATTGTCCAAGCTCTCTAGGCCCTGGCAGATGAACCCTAGGATTAAAGGGTGGGTCCAGTTCTGCACATGCTGCATCTCACCTAAAAAATCCATGGTACAGGCTCGAAGGATATATCCACATTCGTAAAGCCCTGTAGCGACAGGCAAGGGATGAAACGGCAGGTGAAAGGTGCACTGGAAGCCACAGACCCAACCCTTCACGTAAGAGGTTCGGGATATTGGTCACTTGAAACTGACCCTGGAGATGACAGTCTCTTTTGGCAGCATCCTGAATGACCAAGCAGCTTTTTCAAGGAGAGCACTGCTTGCTCCACATGGAGAGGGGCCTAGAAAACGTAGCCTAACCAAAGCTCATCTCCACCCTTCACCCAGTTGGTTAATTGCATCCAACCGGCACCTTCTAATGCGGTCACACAAAGATCAAGAGACAAAGGCATACTCAAATTGACACTCGCATGCTGGAACATCAGAACCATGGTTGTTACTGCGGATGGTGGACGTCCGGAGCGTCCCTCTGCCCTAATTGCCCACAAACTATCATGTCTCGACATAGACATAGCTGCTCTCAGTGAAGTTCGTCTCCATGAGGAAGGCAGCCTTAGAGAACATGGTGCCGGTTATACACTCTTTTGGTCAGGTAAACCCAGAACCGAAAGGCATCTCTTGGGAGTTGGCTTCATGATTAAAAACTCTGTTGTCCCTAAACTTGAAAATCTGCCAACAGGTCATTCTGACCACATTATCTCCCTACACCTTCCACTACACAACAAGCAACATGTTGTCCTCTTTAGTATATATGCCCCAACTCTCCAAGCTGACCCTGCTGAAAAAGATAAATTTTACACGGACCTGCGCCGCCTCACCCAAAAGGTTCCCGCAGATGATAAGATTGCTATCATTGGTGATTTCAACGCCAGAGTAGGAAAGAACTTTGAAGCCTGGAAAGGAGTATTAGGCAAGCATGGTTTTGGAAACTGCAATGATAATGGATGCTTTCTGCTAGAGTTTTGTGCAGAGCAGCAGCTCACCATCACCAACACTATCTTTCAGCAGAAAAATAGTCTGAAGACAACCTAGATGCATCCTAGATCCAAACATTGGCATCTCATTGATTATGTCTTGGTGTGACGGAGGGATGTTCGCGATGTCCACCATATGCACGTGATGCCTTGTGCTGAATGCCAAACAGACCATCAACTTGTGTGCTGCAAACTTAACTTCAACCTTAAGTTCAAACCAAAAAGGGGCAGTATTCCGAGGAGGAGACTCCAAGTTAACAACCTCCATTCAGCCACAGTGAGATACAGATTCCAGGCAAATCTTCAAACTAGGCTTGAAAATCATTCTATAGATTCTTTTGATCCCTCTCCTGAAACACTCTGGCACCATATTAAAAACAGCATCCTACAGTCCTCTGCAGAATCCTTAGGGTTCTCCTTCAAGAAAAAAAAAGGACTGGTTTGATGAAAACAATCAAGAGATCCAGGAATTGTTGAGGAAGAAGAGAACTGCTCACCAAGCACACCTTGCACTGCCTTCCTGTCACGTAAGAAAAGCAGCCTTTCGTCTTGCATGCAGCAAGCTCCAACAGAAACTCCGTGACATCCAGAACAAGTGGTGGATCAATCTAGCTGAGAAAAATTCAATTATGCACAGATACGGGTGATTACAGAGGATTCTATGAGGCCTTGAAAACAGCATACGGGCCTATATACCAGGTCCAAAGCCCTCTACTCAGTGCAGATGGTCAAATGTTTCTGACAGATAAAACCTTCATTCTGTATCGATGGTCTGAACACTTTCAGACTCTTTTCAGTACTAGCTGTGTAGTTCAAGACTCAGCAATTCAGTACATTACACAACAACTGGTGAAGAATGACTTGGATATTGCCCCCACTTTGGGAGAAACCCTTAAGGCCATACAGCAGGTGAAAACTGGCAAGGCAGCTGGGGCTGATGGAATTCCACCTGAAGTCTGGAAGCATGGGCACGAAGCACTCCATGCTAAATTTCACGAGTTCGTGGTGTGCGGTTGGGAACTAGGCGAACTACCATCCGACCTTCGTGATGCAGTCATCGTCACCTTGTATAAGAAGAAAGAAGATAAATCAGACTGTTCAAATTACTGAGGTGTTACTCTGCTCTCCATTGCTGGCAAAATCCTGGCAAGAATACTTTTGAACAGATTAATACCCGCTATAGCAGAAGAACTTGTACCTGAAAGCCAGTGTGGTCTCAGAGCCAACAGGAGTACCACAGATACGGTATTTGTTCTCAGATAACGGCAAGAGAAGTGTAGGGAACAGAAGAAAGGTCTCTATGTAACCTTTGTTGATCTCACCAAGGCTTTCGATACTGTGAGCAGAAAAGGTCTATGGCAGATTTTGGAATGTTTAGGATGTCCCCCCAAGTTCCTTAAAATGATCATCTCACTTCATGAGGATCAGCACGGCCAAGTCAGACATGATGATGCACTTTCTGAGCCCTTCCTAATTACCGACGGTGTGAAACAAGGCTGCGTTCTTGCACCAACTCTATTCACAGTCTTTCTCAGCATGATGCTCCAAAGGGCCACTGTAGACCTTGGTGAAGACGGTATCTACATTCAATATCGTACCGACGGAAGCCTATTCACCCTAAGGCAACTGAAGGCCCACACTAAGACCTTAAATCATCTTGTCTGGGAGCTGCTTTACGCTGATGCCGCCGCCCTCATCGCCCACACAGAAGTAGCTCTGCAGTATTTAACATCCTGCTTTGCAGATGCTGTTGAGCTCTTTGGGCTGGAAGTCAGCTTAAAGAAGACAGAAGTTTTCTATCAACCTGCACCTCAGGAAGTCTTCCATCATCCCCATATCACCATTGGCCAATCAGAGCTCAAATCAGTCCAGCAGTTTAATTACCTAGGCAGCCTCATCTCCTCGGATGGTAAGATTGATGGAGAGATAGACAACAGGTTAGCAAAGGCATATAGAGCTTTCAGAAAACTCCATCAAAGAGTCTGGTGAAATAAACACTTGAAGAAAAGCACGAAGATCAGTGTTTACAGAGCCATTGTGCTGTCTACTCTTTTATAGGGGTCTGAATTATGGGTCATTTACTGCTACCACCTGCGTCTCCTAGAACGCTTCCATCAGCGCTGCCTCCGTACAATCCTAAACATCCACTTGTGTGACTAATACATCTGTTCTAGAACAGGCAGCAGTTACAAGTGTTGAGGCCATGTTGCTGAGAGCACAGCTGTGCTGGGCAGGACATGTCTCAAGGACGAAGGACTACCACCTCCCTAAGATTGTGCTCTATGGTGAACTTGCCACTGGTTGCCACATGAGAGGAGCCCTGAAGAGAAGATACAAGGACTCCCTGAGACAACATCTCAGCCTTGGCCATATTGATCATCATCATTGATCTACTCTGGCCTCCAATCAGGAGGTCTAAAGACACACTGCTGCTTCTTTTGAGAACGCACACAGGATCACTCTCGAGGAGAAAAGACAACGCAGAAAGAATCGTGTCTTGTCGATACCATCCAAGGAGTCTTTCTGCTGTGCCTTTTGCAACTGGACTTGTCTATCTCACATTGGCCTTTTTAAACACCAGTGTGGTTGTAGCAAATGTGGGTAGAGTCCTTCTCAAATCTTCGTTTGCAAAGCCTAGCCATGATGATGATTCGAAAAAACTCCTTTTATTGTCCCCCACACTTCTAGCCAGCTGCAACTCCAGTTGAGCTTTGGCTGCATGAATATTCTCCCTACAGTGGTAAGAAGTATCTCTGGATTCTTCTCATGTCACTTGACCTTGCTTGCAGTGGGCATACACCTTCTCTTTTTGCCTACTCAGCCAAGATGGCCTTCTACTTTGCCTGCTTGACTTCCTGCATTTGGGAATTTCCTGCTCCTGTGCCCTTAGGGAGGTGGTTTGAATTTACCAGCACTGATGGACCCCAGCACCTGCAAAAACATTTTCCCAGGAGACCTTACTAATTCCCTGGGCAGACTTTGTCTGCTCTCCTGGTGTCCAGAGTTGAGGTTTTTCTGGCACTTTTCCTCCTGTCAACAGAGATTTTAAACTTGACTGCTTTGTGGTCACTGTGGCCAAGACGACCACCAACCTCTACTTCACTCATGAGACAACCTGTGTTGACAAGCAACGAATCAAGGAGGGCATCTTTTGAGGCTGGTTGCCTTAGTACCTGTTCCATAAAGTTGTCATCGAGGTTTTTTTAGGAATCTTCTGGCTGTGTGATGCTCCCAGTAATTTTTGGAAAGTTGAAATCCCCCATAAGGACAAGGGCCGTTCACTAGGAAGTGTCCCTTAGTTCCTCAAAGAATAATTCATTGGCATCATCATCCTGGCTGGGAGGTTTATATTAGACTCCCACAATGACATCCACATTATTTTTTTACCCCTTGATTGTCATCCAGAGACTCCCAACTGTGCCACTGCCAACTGTGAGCTCCATACATTCTAACTCTTTTATTACACATAGTGCCACTTCTCTACCCTTCTGCCTTGCCTATCCCTCCTGAAAAGCCTGTAACTGTCCAACAGGGCACTCCAGTCATAGGATTCATCCCACCAGGTTTCACTAATGCCAGTGATGTCAGATCTCTGGGACTGGGCCAAAGCTCCGAGCTCCTTTTCATCACAGAGACTCATTTCAAGCCATTCTCAGTAAAACTGTCCCATCCAAAGGTGTACTTATTTGTTCTATTGTTCTCCCCTACATTACTTCTTTTTGGTTTTAGAATCATTTTTTTATTAGCAGTATTAAACATTCTGGGAAGGTGTGTATACACACTAGTCATGCGATTTCCCCTATATCTCTTTTTTTCCTGAAGTAAGGGTAATGGATGATGACATTTTGCCTATCATAAAGAAAATATTACTATATGCCCTATGTGCTCTACTGATAGTATCACAACTGTGTTACTACATGGTACAACCAAATTCAGGAGTTTCAAATCAGACACCTTTCAACTAGTAAGTCCACTTCCCTTTACAGCACAACTGGGAAAACAATTTTCCTTTTACTTCACATTCTTTGATCTGGATACTAAGTTTTGATCTTACACATGTCCACAGTGAACCCACAATTTTATTGTTAATGTAGTTCAGTAGCAGAGTGTGACTGCATTTCAGAAGCAAAAGAAAAAATAGCCTGACATAACACCCACAATTATTCAAATGCCTCCTAAAAGTTAAAATTTATCCATCAAACAGAATGAGGCCAAATATAAAAAAAAGCTAAATTCATCGATAACCAAAAAAGTGGCAATTCAAACTGTGTAACACGGATCATAGTTTTATGATAATGCCTATGTAGAACATGAAGAGTGATTCCAAAATATCACATATGACTGCTGGTTTCCCAGGAAATCTTATTTATGTTTAATAAGAACTCGAGACAAGGGAAGAATAAGGTGAAAAGTCAGAAAATAATTCAAGAAGTAAATCAAGGAGCAAGGAGTAACTATACTCTGATGGAATAGAAAAGTCCTGGTTTTTCTTCAAAAATATAGTTAAGAAAATGGCAAGACTAATAAATAAAAGGAAAAGTTTAGAGATTACCAAACTGATGCAAATGGAAACTAGTGCAGCTGACAAAGAGCCTCACCATGACTGCATCATTCAAAGCTCACATTTCATTCAATTCTGGTATAATGAAAAGTAGAAAAAGCAAGGGTATTGAGAACTGTCTTATCTAAAGAAACTAGATTCAGAGACATACTTCTAAATCTTAAAGTGTAAACTAAAAAACATTTTGGGTACTGAGTTCTAAGGAGCAAATTAAGCATATACATGAAGGCAGAGATGGTGCAGAACAGATGAATGCATGGGTCAACATGGGAGTACCATGAAGCTGTGTACCATATTGTGCCTGCAACATCTGAAGGACGATTAAAAACAGAGTGAGGAAGATGGAGAGCGTATGGGATAGGTAGTGGTGGAGGAGGAGGGCTTGATATTTCTAAACTACTGTGGTACAGCTGTGGCACATGGATATTCTTTTGTGTGTATGGTGTGGTTGTTTTTTTTTCAAACAAACCTAACCATGCACAGAGGTTTACAATCTACAGGAAAGACCATACCAGAGAAAGCTGGGTCATCTGATCTACAGAAGCAGAAGGTAACTATGTTTCAGTCAAAAACATTTTTTTGTCTTCTTTACTCTTCCCTGCTTTCTTTGGTTATGTCTTTATTTTCAAAGTCAAGAAAAGTCATGTTGTATTTTGATTTTGGGTGAGGCTGTTTGAATTGTTCAGTACTGCCAAACTTACCACTAGGGTTGGGTATCACTTCCTCCCTCGCCCCTCCTGCCCAAACACCATGCTTCACCCCATTTTGTTATTTTTACAATGAATCCACTTGAGTGTAAAGCTACTTGGGGCCTCTTTAGGGGTGGTCTTCAGGCACAAACTATTATACCACTAAAAGTCAAATTGCCCCTTGTATAATAGGTTTGTGACGCCCAAACACTTGAAATAGAATTACGACAGCACTCAAATATGTAAGAGGAATTCACTAAAAAGTCATGATAGCACAGCACATTTTCAGTTAATTAATTTCAGATATCGCATAAACTCAGATAGAAAAGAAAATTAGGAAACAGTTTTGTCAGTGCATGCTGTAGAGCTTCGTTGGAAATGCTGTAAGAAACCCAGAAAATAGCAGAAGCACCATTTTCAAAAAGAGGTATGTAGCAGGGCCAGGCTTTTTTTGCCATTCTCAGAAGGTTTTACAAACGCAGGAAAACATGTCTCTGATAACAACAAAAATAAAGTGATGAAATCATGATTTGAATGCGAGGCTGAGATTAGCCAGATTCTGGACAGTGAAGCCCATTGCCTATACTAAGTTGTGGCAATGGATTTACCATATGTAGGATGGAAAAAGTCCTGTCAAAGATGGACTGGTGAAGAAAAAGAAGAAAACAGCTCAAATGTTATAGAAACAGAAGTTTTCAATGTTGTTTAAATATGTCTTAAAATGGCTTTTTGCATTTCTGCAAAGTCACTGCTTCTTCTTCCCGACACCCTCTGTGAAAAACTCTTACCTCCCATGCAGGAATGTCCTGGGAAGATGTCCTGAGGTCTTCTCATTGGCCTTTGTTAACCCCTTCCTATTGGCTGTTAACTCTTTACCTGACTGGTTTTTCTGTAAGACCCTGAGCCTGTAATTGGTCCCCTTTAACCCTCCTAAAAGCCTTATAAACCCCTATCCCCACAATAAACTTCCTCTTTTGTCTGTTCCTCAGCACTGGTCTGTGTGAGCTCCTTACTGGTTAGCAGGGCCACGTGGAGGGGGGCAGGGGGGAAGAGCATTCACCTCCAGGTAATGGACTGACACCCAGGGCCTGAAGGTTCCCCCTCCAACTCATCCGTCGTACTAAGTCTTAACCAGTTTGTGAGTTATTAATCTTCTGCAAACTTTACAACCAGTTGGTCAGTTACAGTGCTGAAACACTGTTTATTCTGTAAGTTCTATCTCCAGAAGTCTTCAGTATTCAATTTCAGGATAAATCCAATCAAAGGCATGAGCAAACAGCAAAAATAATGAAAAATAAAAACAATACATCAGAATTGTTTTACCTTTCCTTGTGCAAACCTTTGACAACTTAGTTCTTTCTTACTATACCTTCAGAGGAGATTACCAGGCACTGCTAAAGGTTTCAGTGAAATGTCACTACTATTGGCTAGAAACGGCAAGAGAAAAGTACAAGTGCATTAAATACAAAACATTGAAAAGCTATAGGTTTATTTTTTTCTAGATATTCAATAGATAGATGTTAATTTTCACAAATTTCACTGACATAAAAATTAAGAGCTAAGTAAACTAATAATAATGATACCAAAAGGAATTACCTTTTTAAGGATGGCATCTCAAGGCTAATGTGTGAGCTTTTATAAAAAACATGCACTGTTTATGCTTTAGTAGAATGGCATTCATATTATGTCCTTAGATTAGTTCCAATAATGACTGCTTTCTATTGTAAACCTCTATTCCATTTTTTCTTCTCTGTTTTTCGGTAAGTCATTCAGGATGTGAGCACCAACTGTCATTTTAGGCCTTTCAATACAGTTTTTAGGCAACAATAAGTGTAGAGTTAATCTTGCACAGGTTAACTCTCTAAAGATTACTCTGTTAGACTTGCAAGACCCTTCTATGGATAGAGGAGTGCAGCAGATATGTTCAGACTCAGTTGTGGCATTTGAAAGAATGTATCTACTTTCAGTGATTACTAGTCATGGCATGTAATTGACTAAAGTCCATAATCATAGATTTTCTGAATTTATATGACATCTGAACAAGCTCCAGGAAACAAAAGAAAGGTATTCAAGCCTAAAAATGACAGAATCACAACAGTAAAAACTCGGATTTTAATTCCATAGGTAACTTCCCTTACTTATAGAGTGAGCCTGCAGACCCACCTGAGGCTAATGTGCAACATCGAGTGAAGTGACTTATCTTCTTCTTGGACTAGCGAAGTGTCCAGAACCTTTTCATAAGCAGCCACTGCATGCATACGAAAAATCATTGGACGACAACAGCATCTCCAGCATGCTATCAAATCTCAGAGCTGGCATAAATCTCATTTATGAAGTTTTGTATAGTAGTAGTCTTAGATCATGACCAATTCCAAAGCACTTAAGACTGCTTAGACCTGGAGCTGATAAATCTCTTAAATCAGCCTCATTCAACTGCATGTAGAACAAAGAAACTAAGCCTTGCTTTCACAAAAATAGCAAGCTAACTACTGAACTATTCTCATTTGAGGTTGTCTTCATCTCTGTGTTGATGCTATTCCACTTTGTGGACACAGATTAATAGACAGAGGGAACAAAGTGCACAGAGGGTCATGATTTTCAAGTATGATCTACTGGAAACTCCATCCAAATTCAAGTGTACCCTTTCTCTGAGGAGAGATCTGAATCAAAACCTAAGACAGGTTAAGATAACCTATCACATAACATTATATAATGGATGCACATACATTACTGGACCAGAAAAAAGTAATTTCTCTGATTTGTTTCGTGATATTTAGTCACTTTAACCTATTTCCAATACAGTAAATGGGTTACTTGCCTCCTATTACTTGCCTCCAATGATGACATCAAACCCTCAGTTCTCCTCTGTAAAAAATGATTCTGTGTCTTCGAGTAAAACAGACAAATGTGAAATATTACTTCAGAGTCCCAATCCTTAGATGCTTATCTGAAGATATCAGCAAATCATAGAATAGTTTGGGTTGGAAGGATCTTAAAGTTCATCTAGTTCCAACCCTACTGCTATGGTAAGGAACACCTTCCACTAGACCAGGTTGCTGAAAACTCCGTCTAACCTGGCCTGGAAGTCTTCCAGGGATGGGACATCTGCAACTTATCTGAGTAACCTAATCCAGTGCCTCACCACCCTCACAGTAAAGAATTTCTTCCTAATATCCAATTTAAACCTACTCTCTTTCTGTTTAAAGTCATTTTCCTCAGGTGCTATCACTACATACCCTTGTAAAAAGTCCCTGTCTAACTTTCTTGTAGGCCCCCTCTAAGTATGAAAAGGCCATAATAAGGTCACCCAAAAGCCTTCTCCAGGCCGAACAACCCCAGCTCTCTCTCAGCCTCTCTTCATAGGAAAGGTGCTCTATCCTTCTAATCATCTTTGTGTTCTTCCTCTGGACTCACTCCAACAGGTTGATGTCCTTCCAGTGGTGATGATCCCAGATCTGGATCTAGCACTCCAGGTGGGGTGTCATAAGGGCAGAGGGGCAGAATTTTGTCCTTCTGACCTTCTGACCAGGCTTCTTTTGATGCAGCGTGTCACGGGTTTACTCTGGCCAGATTCCAAACTTCACAAAATTGCTGGAAGTTGAGAGAGGTTTCACAACAGGCAAGACAGACTCGACATGAGGAAAAATATTAGAATTCATTGCTAACAGAATAGAAACTAAAAAGTAATAAAATACACAGTATTAAACACACTGTTTACCATCCCTTGGCCCCCTGCATCAATGAAGGAGGAGAAACTCTCAGGGCGATAGCTAAAGTCTCTCTCTCCATTGGGGTGCAGGAGGTCTCTGCACCCCTTGAGGTCCTTTCATGGGCTGCAAGGGGTCGCTTGCTGCACTATGATCTTCAACACGGGTTACAGAGAGTTAAAGCTCTGAGTCTTTTCCCTGCTCCATGGGGTCCCTACCAGGGGAGCAAACTCTCAGGGGACCCCTCCCCTGGGTCGCAGATTCTGGGGTTTGGCTCAGTCTCTTTATACCCTCATAATTTTCACCAGAGTCCCGTCCAGAATAAACCTGCTCAGTGTGTGGCTTCTTTCTCTCATTCTGTTGCAAATTCGAGTGGCGGTGGTAGCTGTGCTGGCTGTACTCCTCAGTCTGGCCGCCCTGGCCCAGCTCGCAGGGTGCTTCCTGCACCCCTCGGTCCGGCTCTGGCTGGCCGCTGGTAAAGACTACTCCAATCCGGACCTGCTCTGGGCTCCATGGGGCTCGCTCCATGGCTGCCGCTGCCCCTTTGCAGGCGCCTCTCTGATTGCTGCCACTCTGGGCAGCTTTTCTCTCTTCTCTGGAATTTCTTCTGAGGTCTGCTGCACATCTTGGCCAGGGACATGGTCTTGGCCCTGGCTGCTTCCTTCCCCACGGCCACCGCTGCCTGGTCTGGGCTAGCAGCTGCTGCGGACCCAGGGTCATGGCCACCGCCCTCGGCCCGGGCCAGCCCGGCTCTGGCTCACAGTGGGGGGGCCCAGCCCTGGCCATGGCACCTGGCATCCCCCCTTGGGGCCCAGCCTCCAGGGCTGACAGTTCTCTCTCTCTCTGCTTTCGTCCTGGTTCTAATTTCTACTGCGCCACAAGCCTTCTTTTCCGGCTACTTAAATATGTCATTCGCAGAGGTGTTACCAGAGCTTTCGATTGGTTCTTCTCCGAGTCAGAACCAGGAAGTCCACTCTGGAACTGACCATTTTCAGTTCCAGGGGGGAAAGGACGAGCAAACCCATGACACAGAGGCAACAATGTAGGTAATAAGAGCTCTCCAGCTCCATCTAATCTGACCCTAAGAAAACACCAACATGAGGAACACTCACAGTAACTAGCTGCTATTGTTCTCCGGAATGATGTAACCTGTAAAGAAAGTAAGAGACAAATCCTGTACTGCAGCAACAGATCAGTTGCTTCCTAATGTCAGAATATGTACTCAGGGCAAACCTGTCCCTACAGAACAGCTCTGTATCCTTTGCTTGTGCCCCTGCTCCAATGTTTCAAGCATCTATGGCTATAGCAGACAGCGTAAATCCATGAAGTGCTGTCAATACATGTGCCACATGGGTTTCTTGACATGGTAGAAGGTCTCTAGGTTATATTAATAATTCCCAAATTTTCGGTGGTTGAATCTTAGTATTTCTACCTTTTAATTGTCTTCAATATATCAAAACTATTCCCTGGGGTCTTTTGCTTTCTTTGAAGGCCATGTGTGCAACACAAAAGTAAAAACTGCAGATCATCCTCGTTAGGCTTGGATCTTTATTATTCTGTGTATAATTGGGTGGCTGATAACTGTGGACTTATTGAAGAAGGTGCATTTCACTTGTGCTCAGTATAATGAATACATAGCATCTTATTTTTATTTCTCTGTGCAATTGCTGCACATTCATATACATGACAATTAGAAATATGAGGCTTCTAAGGAAATATTTTGCTAATGCATTTTTATGCTGTGAAAACACGTCTAAGAAACAAGCTCACAGAAATTTCTTTATTGAAAAGCAAACAACAAAAAACCTGTTTACCAATGTTTCTAAGAATGGTGTCTAAGTGTTATGCTAATTATATTGATTTAGTTGTAGCAAATAATTGTAGTACAGATAGTTATGTAGGAAAAAGGTGAGTCTGTCCTTCAGCTGTTTACTGATTTGTGTTCCGTGTGCCTCGGGTACCAGTGCTCTACAGCACAGGTAACTGTCATTTTGCATTTCATTTAAGGTGCTGAATGTCATGGCAAAAAATCCCTGCATTTATTCATGACAGAGGGGTTTACAGAAATTTTTTCTGTGGCAAACTTCCAGCTCAGCAAGGACTCCCAGCCAGTGCACTTGTTCAGTGAAAGCAAAATTCCACTGGCCCATGAAACACATCTTCTTTCATGCATTTCTGCATTTGTTCTCTGGAGTGTTGCCAGAACAGACTTAAGTTACAATAGCTAGCACCATTGTAAACTAGCAATTGCGAACGAGAGATTAAAAACTCCAGAGAAAAAAACCACTTCAAGCAACAAGGAGCATGGATTGGAGCCATACTCCTGTCTCCTCACTGCAGTGGTGCAACATGGCTGTCTCAGGAAGCATAGAGGTGGAAGTACCTGGCCTTTTCTGAAGGGGTGTATATACGCTCACCCATGCAGAGTTTGAGCACTTGCCATCTGAACAGATATCTTTCAAGACGCTCAGATAGCAAGGCAATGCTTCTTCACTTAGCGTCTTCTGTGTCATCCTCATGCCTGTGAAACAATTTTGACTACAAATTTACTGTTTTGTGTAGTGTAAGTGAAGTGCCCTTTGATCACCTTTTTGTGTTTAGGAAAAAATGTAGCAGTGGCTCCTCTCAGCTGCATTGTAAACTAGAAATTACATCCATGCACTTATTTCGGTGGCATACTCATCCCTAGAATCCATATGCTCAACCTCTCTCCTGAAAAATAGCATTCAGCAAATGGCTTGAACATGTGCATCTGGTTTTAAATTCAGCTTACAGAACACAAAGTTATTGTCTCTTCTTTTACTGAAATAATCTACAAATATGAAAAGACTGCAGTGAGCAATATCCCATTGTATATGAAGGCAAGCATTTAAAATTTTCAAGAGTTACTAGCTTAAATCATAACTCATAGAGGGATTTTTTCCCAGTGACTGAATGTGCTCTGTGTCAACTTGGTATTTTATTGTTATGGTCTTAAGTTGTTTTCCAGATGTAGCCTGTTAGGCTGTCAATTTTTCCGAACATATAGAGTTTTTCCTATGAAGATACATTCCAAAACACTACATACAATGCTAACTCTGTAATAGGATATGGCTTTCTGCACATCCTTTTCAATCCCTCACAATCAACTTGGCACATGCAGTATCTGACACAATTCTAGTTTGTTCGTGCCAGTAAGTGGCATGATCAAGGGCAGATCTCCAGTCCTGTATCTTCTGAAATTCTCATGCTAGCATTTGAATCTCTGCATTTAATCCTAACCCTTTTGCTCCATGATGTAGTTTGTACCAAAAAGAAGTTTTAATTCACCTCCTTAGTCACATTTTCTCCAAGTATCTATTACTTGGATGTAATAAAAAGTCAGAAGTCACAAGATAGGATTATTTTCACATTGTCACGTGTGTTGATATTTGGTGTGTAAACCCCAGTCTCACAGTGTTTCATGTTAAAATGTCTGGTATAACCCTAAATTACTTTTTCAGTCTTGGCACAGTTGCAGTGATATATCTGAATTACAAACATTGTCTGTAAGCACAAACTTGTTACCTGTGGTTGACAGCTACATGGATAAAGTGAGAACAAAAAGGCATCAGTGGTGTTATGTTTGTCTTAAAAGAGATGCATTGCACCTAATAGTTGTATTTTTCTTAAACTGAACTGGCAAAAATGTTTCTAGACCTGAAATATGGGGTGGGATTCATGTCCTCTAACTTCACATGTTTTTCTGCATTAGAAGTTTAGATGTTACAGATACTTATCTCTAGGTTAATAATCCAGATGCCATTTGCAGTCAAGGGAGAAAAATTGGTGTCTCTGGAATGTAATATATCTCATCCTAAAGTAGATGACTGAAATGAATCATACTTCAGAAAGGTATATTTCTTTCCATTTGCTTCAAGAGAATCTAAACAAATAGTTCAAATGTGTATGTCTAAAGTGAAGGGGGATGACCCCATTCACAGAGGATCTCATTAAAAGATTTTTATAAGTTCATTTCCCTATATTTCTAGCATTTGTTATTGTTTAATATTGGAAAGGTAAACAGCTTAGGGGAAAAAAAAGTAAGGATAAAACCCAACCTCTTACAAATTCTACTTTATAGTTCCAAGTGCTAAAACCAGGGATTAGTACAATGGATACCTTTGCTTCTCACTTGATCTTGCTATTGCAAAAATTCCTGTGTACTTTCCATAGTACTTGCAAATCAGAGGAGAAATCCTTAGGTAAAAATTCCAAGGCAGAGCTGATATTCTCATGAATATCATGCTATCACAGGATGGATTGGGTTGGAAGGGACCCCAAAGATCATCTCTTTCCAACCATGGGTAGGGACACCCCCCACTAGACCAGATTATACAAAAATCCATCTAATCTGGCCTTGAACAGTTGCAGGGATGGGGTATCCACAACTTCCCTGGGCAGCTAGTTCCAGTGTTTTGGAACCCCTGTTTCACCACCCTCACAGTAAAGAATTTCCTCCTGATATCCAATCTAAACCTACTCTCTTTCGACTTAAAGACATTTCACCCTTGTCCTGTCACATGCTCTTGTAAGAAGTACATCTCCATCTTTCTTGTAGGCTCCCTTCAGGTACTGGAAGTCTGCTATAAGGTCACCCTGGAGCCTTCTCTTCCCCAACCTGAACACTTTCAAGTCTATCAGTCTTTCCTCATAGGAGAGGAGTTCCATACCTCTGATAATTTTTGTGGTCCTCTTCTGGACTCTCTCCAACAGGTCAATGTCCTACCTGTGCTGGGGACCACAGAGCTGTATGTGGTACTCCAGGTGGGGTCTCTAGAGTGTAGAAGGCAAAATCACCACCCTCAACCTGTTGTCCATACTTCTTTTGATGCACCCCAGGATGCAACTGGTTTTCTGGACTGCAAGTGCACTTTGCCAGCTCATGTCCAGCCTCTCATCCACCAGCACCCCCAGGTCCTTCTCAGCAGGGCTGCTCTCAATCCATTCATCCCCCAACCTCTATTGATACTGGGGTTGCCACAACCCAGGGACAGCCCCTTGCACTTGGCCTTGTTGAACCTTTTGAGGTTTCACAGGCCCACTTCTCAAGTTGTCCAAATCCCTCCGGATGACATCCCTTCTTCAGGTGTATCAACAGCACTGTTCCATTTGGCGTCGTCTGCAAACTTTCTAAGGGTGCACTTCCTATTTTTGATGTCATTGCTGAAGACATTGATTAGCACTGGTCCCAGTATGGACCCCTCAGGGACACCACTTGTCACTGTTCTCCATCCAGACACTGAGCCATTGACCACTATCCTCTGGATGTGACTATCCAATCAATTCCTTATCCACCTAACAATACACCCATCAAATCCATCTCTCTCTAATTTAGAGAGAGGAATGTTGTAAGGGACCATATCAAAGGCCTTACAGAAGTCTAGATAAATGACATCTGTCGCCCTTTCCTTGTCCACTGATGTAGTCGCTCCGTCACAGAAGACCAAAAGTTAGTCAGGCAGGACTTGCTCTTGGTGAATCCACAACTTGCTTTTAACATGCATGCTGAGAAAAAAACATAATACTAAGTCCATATACAAGAATTGCTACTTCACAAAAATATTGAGAGCCCTTTAAAAAAAAAAAGTAGATTAACACAGTTAGGTTAATAAAGAGGAGACAGAATAGGCAGCATCTGTATTTTTATCCCAGTGATCAAATTACTGTTTAAAGAATTAGCTGTGTTTATGATAACTTGTTACGATATGATACACAAGTGCTTTCTGCCATTGTCCCCCCCATGACAGTTACTAAGTAAATTTTTGATCTGATTTCCAAGAAAATACTGATGTACTGCAAAACGCAAAAGACCTAATTCCTCTCTTTTGTTCAGCTGATGGGTTTTGCTTGTTTTTTCCCCTTCCTCCCCATCCCCCACCCTCCCGTCCGCCCCAATTTGGTCCAACAATATCACACTAACTTTGTGAACTGAAATGGAATGCTGTTTTCCTCAGAGGAGCTACTGAAAAGTGCTGTTTTGATAAATACTGTAGGAATAGAACCCAAAGGAATTCAACTTAAGAAAAATACATGATGCTATTTCATTTCTCATCTTTGCCAGAGCTTTGATATGACTGGGCTCATTAGAAGTAGAAACCCTGGTGATATTGCTACTGATAACATTTTTAGATGTTGGTCTTATTATGATTTCTGCAATACTTAGTTCATGTAAACAAAATTTGCACATCAAAATCACTTTGCATTGTGGTCTTTTGTTTTTTCTACCTTTGAGTCTGTAACCTTTCAAGAATTCAGGGAAAATATGCAGGTGCCTTTTTGTCAGCTGTTATTAGATACCAGGATACAAGTTGTCAGTAAGAATCATGACCATCACTCTCATATTTTCTTATTGCTGCCACAGATGGCAAAGTAACTGCACCAACCAGCTTTTTTCAAAGTGTAACCAGTGCCTGAAAAGATGGGTCAATAAATTCTGTTGTCCAAACAGTATAACTCACTGAAATTGTTTTTGCAGCTTAACAGAGCATTCGTCAGCAGGGTACCAAACACAGCATACTGCTGTGTATGAAATATACATGCCTGTGAAATAAGGGTTGTATCTGAAATAAGAAAGTTTACTCAGTTGGCATAGTGTTGCCATTATTGCAAACAAATACTAATCCCACCCAAAGACACTGACAGTGTATTACTAGGATGTATTAAGCTTGACTTGTGTGATAAGCATTTTATAGGCAGAGAGACTTTTGCAAAGGTTCTCCTTTCCTGTTAAGACTGTTGAATTTTCTATACTGGTGATATATATGAGTTGCTCTTTATTTATTTGACAAATGGACTGTGGTTGTGCTAGAAGCATGTGTAGTTACTGAAAAGAGAAGACAAGGATAGGAAAGACTCCCAAACCAAAAAACTAGAATATTTTACCATTGAATATCTCTGGAATATAAGGACAGTGTGGGATACTATGTATATGTGCTTGCAGGCACCCAGGTGTGACACAGCACACAGTATAGTGTTAAAATCTTACCCTTTACAGGTTGAGAGCCGATAAAGGATTGCTCATCAATCATATAACTATTATCTTAAGTGGCATTGAATAAAAAACTAGCCCTTGTCATGGGACAGTCAGAAAAATCTATAGTATATATAGTACTAAAATCAGACTATTTACTTTACAATTAATGGACTTACCTCTCAGATATTTACAGATACATGTCCAAGCTTGCGATGCTGTAGGCTTTGTCTTGAAACAGAAATCACTACTGGCTATAAAGGACATGCTCAAATAATTTAAATCCTTTATCTCAGTAGTAATAATTAAGTATTTATATATTAGGTATTATATGCCCTAGGATCCTGTATTTTGTCCTGTATCTCAGAAGTGTAAAAGCCTGAAATATCAGAAAGACTGACAGCACAGATGATTACTGGAAGATTTCTTAGCTCAGCATTAATACAAGCCCAACAGTGTAGCTATTGCAGGAATCTTAAAGATGTCCTCTCACATGCACCACCTACAGAAACAGGAATGGAAAACATCTGAACTCTGCTTATCTTTCCCTTTTGTTAGTTGAATGGACTTCTCTTCTGGTTTAACGGGTTCCATTAACCTCAGTAACTATGCTGACATTCACTGTAGAGGTGCATCTAGAGTCAGTATCTAAATAATTTGGCCTCAACTTCACACTTTATTTGTCAAAAATTTCTACAAATCCTGTAGAAATTCCATTTACTGTCAAAAGTCTTGAATGACAGACCATTGGAAGATTCCCCTCTAAATGAAAAAAAAATTGAATGTTGAATATTGCAGTTTAGACATTTCAAGGCCACTCTTCAAAATGTGTATATATTCAGTTCTGGTTTTTGGGTTTTTTTTTTTGCTATTTTTTTTCCAGGTGGTGGTGGTTTTTTTTGTTGTGTTTTTGTTCTGTTTTGTTTTGTCACAGTGTTTGTTTAGGTGTTTTGTTTTATTTTGGGTTTGGTTGTTTGGATTTTTTTAAAATCTGTTTCCTCTGAAATATGATTTCTCTTCACAAATATTAAAAAACCCAGGATGTTTGATGTTTTAGAATCCCCCTGTGCGGCTGCTCTGTCAGTCCTTTATGAGTGTGGCATGATAGGAATGGGGCAGATTATTTATATTCTATCAGGAAATGCCAAATAAGAATCAGACCCTTGCTGAATCCCAAGATTCCCAAGATTTCTCACAAGTGCCTATTGAGTATTTGGCTCTAGTTTTTGTAATAACCTTTGTATTATATTAATATGGATTAAGAGTATCTGCCGTAAGAAAAAGCAAGCAGCCTGAATATAAGAAGATGATTTTTAAATATTATGAGCATTTGGTTGAAGCAGAAAACATATTTTTAACCTTTAGGGCATCTACAGTAACTGAGTATAAGGACAAATCAACAGATTTCTTGTTGTAAGACAGTGGTATCAATTAAATTTTTATATTGTATAATAAAACTTAGATGAACTCTGATGTCTATTGGCTCCAATGTTAAGGACACTTCTTTTCATATCCATTCAGAAAATATGTAAGTGACTCTTGACCACACAAATGTTCACTTCAATAAAGGTGGTTTCTTATGTCAGGGTAGAATATCAAGATCAAGAACAAGAAACCCAGTAGGGTTTGCAGGCATTTATGAAGCCTTAAAAGCAGGTTCACATAACTTCTTATTGTGTCTTAAAGTCTTATTTCTAACACTATACACTTCTACTATAGTACAAGTACACTTGTACTATAAGAGCATAGAAATTATAGGAGAGTGACTCCTAAAACTCTGGACCATGAGTTAGAAAACTTGGTTTCTGTCCCTGGAAGAGTGTTTTCAGCATTATAACAGAAGTTGTACTAAAGTGAAATAATGACGCATCTTATGCATACCTTCCCTGTAATATAACCAGACCTTCTAGCATGTAGATCTGCATCACATATGCTAGGCTGTTATTGTGTCAATACAAACTTAAAATGTGATGACGGGACTTCTAATCACATGTCTGCAACACACACACACAAGAATGCAGCACATACAAAATTTCTTCAAAATTCCAAGTGTTCTGAAAGTCCCATGCTTCTGGGGAGCAAGGTGTTGTAGAAGAGGTGGTTGCTGTTATTAGCATACATAGAGGTGGAAGAGATTAGTTGTCTTAAAATTCAGCCTGTAGTTGTAATACTTTGCTTGAGGTATATCACTATTGCTATGCAACCTACTACATGATCACATGGAAATGGTTATTGGAAAGAGAATAAATTAATGCTTCTATGCACATCATTAATTTAACATCCTTCATTACTAAGAGTCATATATATAACACTACATTTTCTGTATCCCCTAATTATTGAAAACAGTGATAGGAAATAATATGCAAAATTTTTTGTTCAGTGTTCTGGAAATCTGTATTGCTGCTGATGGTTCTTTGTGGAGAGAAAGAGCTCTACGCTGTTTTTATCCAAGGGCATTTGCCATCTACTTTTAAATTGTGATCTTCAGGGCCAATTATTCTGGTTTGATACACTTCTCATCACTCAATTCGCTATTGTGTTTGAAGTGCCTTTTTGATGTATTGTTTGGGGTAAAAGTATGTGTACTAGTACCCTCTGGAATTGTTGAACTGTTTCTGAATATAGTAAAATAGTTTCATTTTTCTGACTATAATAAAGCAACACTAAAAAGACAAAACAGGTATGCTCTATAAAAATGCTAGACATGAGTATTTTCCAGGAATATATTATTGTTCCAAACTGCAACACACAGACCTGCTTATATTTCCTTTACAGTCTACACTCACAGATTTGGTCTCTACACTGGTTCTTTTTCTGCTTCTATGTAGTCACCCAAACCATCCACTGTTTTATATGCCTAATATGTACCCTTAATACCTATCAGTTATTAAAGTACTCTGTGCCTGAAATCTCTGCTTGTAAGCATATGAGAAATATTTTTTCACTCATTTTATTACCTGTGTATACACAGGCTGGCAGTCATAAAGATCATAAAAAGGAATAATCAACATTTCATTCTATGGCCCCTAGTCATTAAGGATGGCTTTTGTCCTTCATCATGTGAAGGATATTACAGAAATGACTGCATTGGATGTAAGGAGAGACATGCTGTTCCTTTCCCTGCATATGACACTGCACACTGGTAAGTGCATTTAACTGGCTTCTCTGAAGATCCAGCAAGTTTTGCTTGGAACTTTTAATTTGAGAAGGCTGTAAATATGCCTAATGAGTTAATGTCTCTTTCAAACCTCAATAATCCCCCCAAACTGTTGGCAGTGAAAATTCAGTTTTGGTAATATTGGAAGAATTGAAAATTGAATTAGAATAAATTGGCCATTTGAAATAGCCAAAATGATGGAATATCTTTGCATTTCCTGTATCTGACAATGAGATTTCATACATTCATTTCAAAACTGTATTTTCTGATTTATAGAGAGTAAAAAAAAGGGCACTTTAAATTGTCAGCAGAACAATTCAGTGTTGAAAAATAATCATTACATGTCCAAAAACATTTTAACCACATGAACTACTGAAAAATTTGAAAACATTAATTTTTTCTTAATCAATCTTAGATTTTATTTTCTTTTTTAAAAACAAAAATTACCAAAATTTTTTTTTTATATAGTTTGTCCCATAAATCCAGGTTCAGATTTCACCTTCTTAATTAAAAAAAAAAAGAAAAAGTCATCTCCAGCAATATTAGACAGCTATGCCTATTTCTTCCAAGATTTGCCTTATAAATTCTCTGCCAAAATGAAGAGATGATACGATGTAGTTGGCATCTCAGTTCTTTGTATCAGGTCCTGTTTCTACTCTATCCAAATACTCTTTTCTTTTTATCCATCTTCTCTGCTCTCAATCAGAATACTTTCTCTTTTATTCTGAAGGAGACCTAGGAGGGACATAAGACCTTGCCCAACTGGTCCGACTTTTTTTCCCCCCTTCATAACATAGAAATAATATTTAAAAGAGTTTTGTTAAAAATCACTGAACAAAGCCGTATTCTCATCAGGTTTTCCTAGACCAAAATCCAGACATTTTCAAGCTTTGAAAACAGTTGGCAAAAGTGAAAAAAAGTGGCTTTTCAAATAAAGAAAAGAATAAAAACTCTCATAAAGGGAAACATTTTATTTTTCAAGATATTTTTGGTGTGTACAATTCAACCTCTAATGCCAGTCTTTGACAGAGAGAGTTCAAGATTTCCCATTCCTCAAGCCAGGTAAGAAATAGTATCCTAAAAAACTTGCCCATATACCTTTCTGCAGACCTGCAATGACTTCAGTGAATCTCTCTTAACACATGATAAAGAGATTCAGAAAGAAAATACATTTTTTTAGGTGTAATGTAAAGAAAAAATAAGCTTTTTGGGACTCCATGAAAATTATTTTATGAAAACTACTTTAAATGGAGAGGTCTGAAGTTCTGGACAAAAATATCCTTGCATTTGAAAGATGTGACATGTTGCTACTTGACTTTGTGTCTAGTTAACTTGAAAAAATGGACAGAGCATAATGGATTTAGGCCACAATTCAAAATGTCATACATGGAAAGCATGAGAAAAATTTTAAACATAAGTCAGACCATTGATTAATGGAGTTTGGACATAGCACAGTTCCATGAGACTTAAGAGATAACAACTGACATTAGAATATACTCAAGAAATTATATACCACATCATCAAAGCTGCGTAGTATTTATTTTTATTTTCTAACTTAGAGTTAACCCACTAGTTAGTCTAAATCATACTTAACAATCATCCTGCCAGTCTGTAAGACAAGAATGCATCTTTCGCTACCAATCTTGTCTCTATAACCTCGAGATCTACAAAAGCAGTTGCTTTGAGGAAAGAAGGAGAACAGATTGTTGAACTGTGCAGGTCCTACAATGTCTACCCACCCAAATCAAAGATAATAGGCTCAAGTAGAGGGAGTAAGAATTCAGTCTACAGAAAATCTCTGTCTTTACTAACGTCCCCATAGACAAAAATACTCCAAGATCTGATTCCAAGAACACACAGTTCCTGGTGTTAACTGCTGGACCCCACTTAGCAGATGAAGTCCCTTATTGGCTTTGACACAGAGACAGCTTCATTCCTTGCAATCAGGCCCAAGAACTTGACAGTTACTGAATATTGGAACTCAATGAAGAATTTTCAGCAGTTTTGGGTGCTGTGTACTACAGAACATTTGTTTGTTTGTTTGTTTTTTTAACTTCCCTTCCACTATTGCAATGAGGTTCTGTGGGTTTCTGACACCCCCATTTGATTTCTTCTCTTTCCAAAGAAAAGGGAAAGTTGTGGCTGACTGTTCATTTGAATAAACACATATTGAGATTCAAATAAGTATCCCTAGGGTAACCCTTTGAAAGTTCTCACAAGGACATGACAGCAGCTGCTTTAGAGCATGTAGAGAGTCGTGCTTGTATTTGGAGCTCTAAACCTCTGCATATTGTTAAAAAATAGTGGAAAATCACATAATGTGCATTTGCATATGCTATTTCAATAACTTTATTATTTGGCAACTGAATGTCTTCAAACGCCCAAAGCATTTTCATTCATCAAGGATAAAATCCTTGGCAAGTGTGAAGACTTTCAAGTGAGTTGAACTAAAATTATTGTTCTAAAGGTTGTGATAAGGTTTTCTTTAATGCTTAGATAACTGTATATCAATAATATATTGTCAAACTGCAGAAGAAAGTCCTGAGAAATGTTACAAAACCCACATCTTTCCATGAAGTTTTAAGGTTATAAGCACTTCAGAAAAGTTCCTTCTTCTTTTTGAAATAACACATAATACCTAGTGTAACTCCAGAAATATTCAGCCTCATTGAGATTCTAGCATGGTTGTTCATTAGGTGTAGATAAAAACGAGAACTATATTTGACAGGAGTTCCTAGAGACTGTAGAGAATACAAGCAGCTCAGGTTTACTGCATCCATTCTAGCAATTCTCTGATTATTCATTCATTCACTTACTCATTCATTCATTACTGCTAAATCAATGGGAGAACTTAATTCACATGGTACAACTGCTACATTGACAGATCAGCTAGGAATGATTATACATCTTATGGAGATGAATACCTATGAGCAAGTGACGTAGTGCAATTAAGACAACAAATTCCAAGCAAATAAGTTACTTCAGAAAATTCAAAAGACTAATCATTATGATTATTTTTTAATAGCGATGTGAAGTTCTGCATTTATCGCCTGATGGAACGCCTGAAATGCATTGTGTGCATTCAAAAGCAGCCTAAGCTTCTGAATAGGACACTATAAACCTGATTTCAACAGATTGAAAACAAGATGTGACAAGCAGTTTGACACTGGCCCTCTACTAATTTCCGCTATTTGTAAAGAGGTACATCTGAATGGAAACAGCACAGCAGAATGGGTCAGTATGGTTGAGGCCATGTCAGTCCACACATAAAAAACACAGTACTGGGGAAAATAAGCAGCCATTGATTTCTAGTGAAAGCCCCCAGCATCTGGGGAAAGCAGCCAAAACGAGGCACCAGCTGCTCTCTGCTGGAAATCTTTTGTGGAAGAGTGAGGGAAGAGAGAGAAAGCTGGTGGATATGAAAGGGGAAACAAGGCAGAAATTGGGAAAGAAGAGGTTCTGCTGACTCTCTCAGCAATGCTTCATACCCCACACTTAGTATTCTCTGAAAAATAGAGGAGGGGAAGCACACCCCAAAACTTCTCTTTTATTTATGCGATGTAATGGGAATGGGTCCAATGGGAATTTCTCATGCTCTTTCACATTCCCTGAATTCAGCTGTATGGCTCTGTGTGTGTGTGTGTGCGCGTGTGTGTGTTATTTTTTTAAATAATGCTTCAATCCAGTAAGTGTATGCGTCAAAAATGGAACAAATACTCAGTGGGACCACAGCTCCTCATTTGCATAATTGCATTTTGACAACAATTTTAAGAAGATAATAAATGGAGCCTGTTTTGTTTGAATTTTTTTGCCTATTTGACAAAAATCTTCCCTATCTGCTTTTAGGCACCTCCATAATTATTTCATGCTATAAATCATAGCGAAATTCTTTAACAATAACTCTCTTGCTTCTATCCCAGACACTGCAGGCAGCACTTTCTGCAATAGAATACAATAATCATGAAGTGAGTAGTTTCAGATGGTCTGAAAGTCTGAAATGGTTCCTACTCTTAATTCCCTTCCTGGGCCAGCATGCACAAGTAGGCAGGGGGAACAATTCCAGGCCAGCACTGACTTAATGCCATGTTCAGAATCTAAACCTCACAAAACTGTATGAGCTTTATCCAAAAAAGGAGCTATTCTGAGAAAAAGCAATTACTTAAGAACAATTATTAATATAGCTGGACAAATCTAAACAATAGCCAATCAGCAAGTGGTTTTTAAAGTCTGTACAGAACTTTAAATAAGAAACTTCATGAGGCTTTAGTTGCAAACAGCTTTAGAGACATCCCATCAATGCTGTTGACATGAGAAGTACTCACACTTTCACTAAAGAAAGTGCTCACAACAGTTACAGATGTTTTTTTCCAACGTGATTTCACAACTTTTCTTTTAACCAATGGTGGAATTTCCAAGAGGGTCAGTGTTACACTGCTGGTCACATCTTGTTTTCATTGTATGGAAACTGAATTTAGAGGGCCCTACTACTAAGAAACTTAGGCAGCTTCTGAAGAAATGTATGTGCATAAGACTCAGTATCGAGTCACACCTGAGTGAGAAAATTCTGGAGAGTTCATCTAATAGTGCTTCCAATAGGGTGACAAGGCAAACAACTTCTGCCTCTTGTCCACTCTCTAATTGCAAGTATAATTTCGTTCTCTCTAAGTGTCTTGAATCTTGACCGATTTTCTTTGCTATGCTTTTTTCCAGATATTCTGGTGTACCTCTAAAAACAACTCCTTCTACTTGAATGGGTCCTCTCCCAGCTTTTTTTTAGACAAATACTGTGCATTAGCCCCAACTGTAGCATTAATTTCTAATACTTAGTTTTACATAATCCATGTTTTCTTGCTTCAAAGCTTGCAAAAAAAAGGTTACTAATGAATTCTACACTGTCTTCTGTTTTACTGAAGATTATGTAAAAACTAACTAGTGTAAGTAAGAAAACACTTTAAGCACATATATTATGATCTGTGTTTTGTATTGCCACCTGTACCTTCATACTGCAATATTCTTTCACTTTCCTTGGCTTCATACCTCATCCTCTCTACATTTCAGTGAAACACTCTGACTGCTGTGTTCCCTCTTTTCCTTACTCTTTCACAGACTAATTACACTTCAGAGAAGGAAATGCTGGAAGAGATTGCATGAAGCTGGCAGAAAAGTTCTGCTGTTATTTACTGTAAGCTGGACTGTCACAGGCAAGGAATATGTATGCATATGCTTGTGATTATAAAATTGGGACCCAGTTTAGTTTTGGATTCCCATCACCTCAGTGTTTTTGACCCTGATCTACACAGCTAGGGTAAAGAACCTTCCAAAGCATTCTGTATTTGCAAAGAGCAGCCTCGGTATGTAAGGGTTGTAGGACCGGAGCTCATGGAAAACTAAAATATCAGAGAATCTGAAGTAATTCAATAGTCTTGAAGAGTATCAAATCTTCTTCATTCAAGCAACAAAATATTTTGATGAAATGCCATGACTGCACTCTCCCTTCATTTTCATTCCTGTTTCAGGAACATGGATTATTCTAGTAGAAAATTTGAAAACAGCCCGTGTGAAGATGATGTCTAAAGACACCTAGACACATATACCTGCAAGAAATTACATTCTTTGACAGTACTTTGTTGGCTGTATCATTACCTTATAGGTGGACAGGCACAAAAATAAAATTTTGCTAAAATAAACTGAAGCAGAAGAGAAAAAACCAGAATATAACAAGAAAAGGTGCTCTGGGAGTATATGCTTATTAGACAGTACTGAGCTAAATAACAGAACAACAGTAAAAGCATATTATTTTAATTGAAAAAATATGACATTCGCCTTTGCACCGTCTTCAGACAGCCTGGGATATCTTTGTATTACAGTATGTCTGAATACATGCATTTGTAAAATTCATTAAATTCATCCAGAAAAATCTATTTCCCTACTCCATTGTTATGCAGATTTATTGGAAGATACAACAGAAAAGTTTGCAGTTGTTTAGCAGTTGTGATACACTTTATGAATTTTCCCTATTTCAAAACCTTGAAATACAATTTATAATATGCCCTGATAGTGCTCTGGATACAATTAATCACATTAATTTCTTCATTTCCAGCAAGCGCACATTTTATCTATATTATTTCCCCTATCAATTTTTCTTAGTCCTAATGACCATTTTAATACACAATTAGATCTCCAGCTTGCCCTCTCATCATATATCTTACCTATGTATGTGATACCCACCTAACTACAGTGGTTTGCATCCTCAGCTCATATAGATAGACAAGGAAATTCACTATGATCATTACAGTTTACATCTGCTAAATATACAGTCCTATAGCAGTATGAAATATTATTATGTATTAGAAAACAGAATTTAATTGGAGGAGGTCAAACTAAGGTCACCTTAAAGACAAGGAAGAAGCATAAGGGGAAGCACAAGGCTTCCCCATCAGTGTGGAAGTGTATATGTGCATAAATAGCCAGATATTTACAGAAAGAGAAATACAAATTTAGAGGGAAATGGAAATACTGGCAAGTCATAACTCAGATGGTTTTAGAAAGGATGCAGTTAGAAACTATGTCCCTCAGAATGATTACAGTACAGATGTCTATACCTCTGTTATTAAAATGTTTTTCATCACAATCCCTTTTCTAAAAATAAAATATTTAATCTTACTTTGAGAGCTTTTCCTACAGAGAATTCCTAAAGGCTTAGTCAAGAACCATAAAGATTAAGTTGGAATAATTATAATATGATTAGTTAGATCTAATGGGAAAAATTTACCAAAACACTTTACATGATGTTCAGAAGTATTGCTTTTTAAAAGAAATTGAATAAAAAGTTGAATATTTATCAATGTGAAAAAATTCCACACCTTGCTCCATACTCATTCACCAGTACAGGAAAGCATTTGATATTTCAATATTGCTTCAGAGTTCCATAAGGAATTCAGTAGAAAAGATCATCTTAAATAGCAGCCAGCAGCTGAATGAGAAGAACAGATCTTGAGTGAGGGCTATTTCACTGGCTTATAGTCTTACAACTACTCTTGGCACCAGCTTCAGACTTCTGAGTGACACAGCCACTTTTACTTCTTTCAAAAGCATCTGACACATAGTGATTTTAGGAGAATCAAGGGCTGCAGAGGTCTGCCAGGCCCACAGTGTCACAGCTACCAACACTGAACTCTGCATGCCTCCTGCTCTAAGATAAAGTCTGTTTTGAAGGAAAATAAACTTTATTGACATTTTGTTAGAACTAAGAGCAGCTCTTGAAAGGCAAAATTGCATCATGTAATTATCTTGGCCTCCATCCTGAAAGTCTTTGTGCTGCATCAGGAGTGCTTTACATGGTCCAGTTAAATAAAGAGTAGACACTACAGTTACATTTTTGTGCTGTCTTTCCAGGAAGTGCGTGACAAAAGGTTCTACCCATAAAAACAGAGCAGATTTTATGACTCATATATGAGAATGCCACATTATCATCTACTTTGAAGGAGACTGAAGCTCAGCTAATGCCAAGAGGTTTCTTAGAGTATTTAATGAATATCTCCAAAACTCAGAACTCCTGCTTTGTCTCCATAACTCACCTCCATGCTCAGATCTCAATACCTTGAGCACTACTGTAAATCCACATAAAAGGAACACTCCCTGAAAAAAAAGGTCTAACCTTTCACTAGTGCTGCAATAATATGGTCAACAAGAAGATCAGTATTGGTAGTGTCAATGCAATGAACGTCTGGAGAGCCCTGCTTGTTCCACTTCAGAGAGAGTATTATGTAGGCAAAACCAGGTGTTTGAGAAAATAGCATCCTGTACTTCTCCTTACTTGGAACTCAATTATCTAGCTCTCATCATCGTAGACTCAAGTATCCACACAATTTTCTGTTGGCATATTATGCACTTTAGGTAGACACTCAATCCCTCAATTTCTCTCTTATACACAAGGAAAAGCAGTTGACACCAAAAGTAGGATGTCAGCCTTGAAATTCTGAAGTACCTTTTCTAATGCATTGAAAACACCCAAGATGTAGGCACTCTCCTAAGCAGTGCCTGATGAGAACTCCAAATCAGAACTTGTAGTAATAATAAATCTACCCTGCAGTAATAGGTTAACAGTCTAACATAAAAAAAAAAAAGTAGTATTTTTAAAAGGTAAAATTATTGGCGTGTAGGCTCTTCATGAATGTGTGAAAGAATTCTGAGCAAAATGTTACCAGCGTAATCTTATATTTCAGGCAAAGCATTGATCTCACAGCAATTATTCCTGTCTGGGTCAACTCAAGGGGAAAACAAAAGCTGTAAGTGTTAAGGCACTAGGCTACACTTTTGCACTGCCTTTCCTATAGGGGCCAATAATGAAAATTTGGCAGAATTCATGTAGGTAAGTGATAGGAGATCCCAGTATTTTCAAGTGTCTTTATATAAAGTAATTGTCATATTAAATGATAAAGGACACCAAAGAAAAATTAAGTAAAATACACCACTGTGTACCACTGATGGGCTTTTGTTATTTTTTGTCACCAGTACAGTTTTCCACCTCTGTCTCTGTCTATGGATTTTCTCCCCTGCTTCCCTTTCTTTTTTATCCTCCCTTTGCTGTGCTATTCCTTTTCACAGAATCATGGAATCATAGAATGGTTTGGGTTGGAAGGGTCTTTAGAGGTTGTCTAGTTTCAATCCCTCTGCCATGGCCAGGGACACTTTCCACTAGAACAGGTTCCTCAAATCAGCCTGGCCTTGAACACACCCACGGATGGGGCATCTGCAATTTCTCTGGGCAATCTGTTCCAGTGCCTTGCCACCCTCATAGTAAAGAATTTTTCCCAAACATCTAACCTAAATCTGACCTTTTTCAGTTTGAATCCTTTCCCTCTTGTCCTGTCACTACATGGTGTTGGACAAAGTATCTCTCCATCTTTCTTGCAGGCTCCCTGCAGGTACTGGAAAGCCACATTTAGGTTACTTGTCTTTTCCAGGCTGAACAAACCCAGTTCTCTCAGTCCTTCCTCATAGCAGAGTTGTTCCACCCCTCTAATCAACTTGGTGGCAATCCTCGCCCTTTCAGCTACTAAGTATCACATTTCTCTCAACTTTTTGTTTATTACTCAACCTAATCTCTTCTTCTCATTATTCTCTCTTATCCCCCTCCCCACTCCACTCACATTTCCCACAACAAAATGCTGCCCTCCAGCAGTCCAAGTGAGGTTGAAATTGTTGTAAACAGAGTTCAGAATTTGTGAAGAAGGCTAGAAAGCAAAGACTTCACTTATTTAAAAGAATAATGTATATTAAGCTATCAAGAAAATACTACAAATTAAAACATATTTTAACATTGCCTTCATAGCCTTTCTTCATTAACAATGTTTATCATCAAGATGATTACTAAAAATAGAGGAGGCTAAAGTCAACTCTGATGTATCTAATGCTACTTGAACACAGCTAAAGACAGCTGTGGTAAGAAAATCAGAACAGGCAGTAGTGCAAGAAGTCATCAGCACCCCTTCTCAGCTGTCTCTCACATGAATGTCCAGTGTGTATGTGGTCTTCCCGCAGGGGTGGGTTTACTCCTCTTCTTCTGTTTTGCACAGAGAGATTTTGCCATCACACACCCAGAAACCTTCTCGTCCTCAACCTGCTGAGGCCAGCTAGGGCTGATTCTTGACACAGATACTTTCTTCCACCCTGAGCCTTGTTTTCTTCTCCTCAGACCTGAGATAATTGGACAATAGTCTTATCTCAAGTTCCCATCACATTCCAAGTGCCAGTCAGGAGGAATATTGCTGAGGGGGATTCTTTGGAGGTCCCAGAAGGGAGTTAGTTGCTTCTTTGCTGTTTGACAAAAATTCTTTCTATGCTTTTGACAATATTTAGTCTATCACACACTTCTCTTCATATCTCCAGTAATAACTGCCAATTTTGCTTTTCTCTGCAATTAGCCTACTGAATCTGCACGTGGGTGATGAGGGAGTGCAAGATTTGAGGAGATTTCCCAGATGGTGGAGGCCATCTGCCTCCTGCACCAGGCAGAGGCACCCCCACAAGGTTCCCCTGATGAATTACATCAGCTTCCCACTTTCTCCCTGAAATTACCCTTGTTTCAAAGCTTTCTAGACTTTATGGCTATGATAGTTCAAAGCCTCTAAACTCTTAGTCAAAACATGTTCATAATAATTGTAAACCCGTTAGATCTCATTCCAGCAGCATGCTTTGGCTTAAATATATTTTTTATTCATATGTCTCTCTGATGGGTCAATATTCATATTATTTTGATCTGTGTTTTATTAGTCTGAGACACTCTATATTTGTTTTATCTCAGTTTGTAGAACAATCTCCATTCATATGATATGTTTCCACTTGCACACAGATGGAATTGAACTCACCTTTCTTTCCACTCAATTTTGTGAAGTTTTATGTCTGAGGTCTAACCAGTGCTTCTAGTATCAACATTGTTAAAAGTTACTTTTCACTTGTCATCAGATTGGTGATGCATATTCATTACCTCCATGTACTCTGCTTCCGTTGACAGCAGAATGTTTTAATTCCTAATACATGACTTATGCTTTATTCTCTTCCAAAACATAAGAAGGAAAAAGTTGATTTTGATTTTGAGAAAAAGAGCTGCATGGACTGTCCTGCCAGGTCACAGAGTGAACATACTGGAGTTTTCAAAGTCTTGGGACAACAAGAGGAAATTAATATATGTGCAAGCAAGTCACTGAAATACTAAGGTAACAACCTGAACTACCTTCCTAGAGAAAGTTCAAGGAGAAAAAATAAAAATGTCATCATAACAACTCACTTTAATAAAAATTTTGCTAGTAGTATGGTTTAGAGAGTTCTTAAAAATTTAGCAGAAAAATGAGATATCTAAAGGGCATCTCTTATACTCAACAAAGTCCTGTATTAATCAGCTTCAGAAGACATTATGAATTTTCTCAATGATGATATAAGAGACAGAAAAGAAAGCAACATGCACTCCTTGACAACAATTTCACAGTAAAAATTCAAAATATTATGTTTAAATGAGGATTTCTGGGAATGTGCTTCAGTACCATTGCACAGATCCAGGGTATTTTAAGAGACTTGTCTCTTGCCTTTAATTGGGAAGATAAGCACCGAATTAACCCATAAAACACTTCAGAATCTGGACTAAGTGTTTGTAGCTTGTGTGAGATTGGTAAAAATACAACTCTTTTTAGGCAAATTCTTCATATTTCCTGTCTGCTCCGGAAGGAACAAGTCAGATTGAAAGACAGCGGTTCTTATATCTTTTATACAAAAAGAGAAAAAGTACACTTCTGTGTAGCCAGGTATCTATCATCTATTTCTCTCCAAAGAAATGTCTATTCCACTCAACCTCCAGTAAATCAGTGGGAAAACCACCTACAAAAACCCAATACACTAAATTTTTTGTGGTATATTAGCAAACACTGATGAGCATCACCTGTAATCCTTCGCACATGCTCTATATGTAGTCAAAACATCTAGATTTTAAAGCTGAGTAGTTTGAATTTTGGGCAGGGTTTTTTGGTTGTTGTTTGGTTGGTTTGTTTGTTAGTTAGTTTGTTTGTTTGCCCCCTCCCCCCAAATAGTCTTCAGGCAAAAAACATGGAAGACAGTTGTTCAACAACTTAAATAGCTGCCTAATTTTCCTACTAAAAGGAATAAAATTCCTATCACAGTAAAAGGAAGCTTTGAAAGCCAGATTGTAACTGCCTTTCAGCTTTGGGCATGATAACAAGCAAAACACTATAAGAGTGGAAAAAACCAAAATTACACAGCTACATAGTTCTGTGCAAGCTTAAATTAGAGATATTATTTATTTTAAATATATAAAATACCTGGAGATTCTTTCAATCCTGAAGTCTCTCTTTTACTACTTTTCAGCTTCAAAAAGTAGAACAGTAAAAAAGTAGTTGTACAATTTCGCTCTTAGGTTTTCCACACTGCTGTATTACTTTTTGCTGTTTGTCTGAGGTTATGTGCAATATTGTCGTAACTATGACTCAGAGGGAGACATACATTCTGCCCTTGAAGTGGGCCTGAGATATTTATTTATTGATTGATTTTTAAAATGCACTTACCTAACAAATTCTGAGAGAATGGTTAGAGATTAAAATATAAATAGATATTTGTGATCACATGAATCCCCATATCACTTTGGCAAGCACTTGAGTTAGTAGGTGAATCTTGCTCTGTGCTGTGAAGGTCAGCAAGTTCAGGCTATGATGACAGATGCACCTTCAGACAGATGGATGGATGGATGGATGGATGCTATACATCAGGCTGTCCTCAAATAAAGACTTAGTATTTGACTACACAATTTTCACATAATTTGAGGGTTGGTGTTGGCTTCCAGTAAGAATTACCTGTGGTTTTGACTGAAGGTGTGTAAGGAAGAATATCAAGTGTTGGTCTGTTGTTCTCTGTAGCTGCAGAAGCATTCATGAGCATGCTAGATATCTTATGCCTTAATCAGTCATAAAAATACAGGGAAGGGGAACCAGGGCCTTTAAGGGGACAACATTCCTGAAAGATGTTCTGTGATGCAGTAGGACAATAAATAGGGGTGAAGAAAATAGACAGTGAACTTTGAGAAACTGGATATAACTGACTGCAGCTGAATGAGCGGGAAAAAAAAAGTCATTCAGACCTTTCTTTGGCATGGAACATTAATGTTTGGAGTTCTGGTTTTAATAGGAAAATTTATCACAGTTTGTATTAAGTTGACAATTGATGCAAATCATAAGGACAAGGTTCCAAACCTGATGCATTCTTCCCCTAGTTCAATTGAATCTGGCCACTACCTTATAAAAGCTATCAAAGATTCTGGAGGCTTAAACATTCATGATTTTGAAAACATCTGGATGAGTTAAGATTTGAGAGTAGCCTTTACCTTAAGATCCATTTGTTTTCATTGGCCTGTATTAACCGCTTTGCTGCAGATTTACAGATTCTGCCGGCTTCCCTCCCACGGTGTGATGAACGAACCTCACAGTTTATAACTCAGCTGTTGAGCCCAGGTGGCAGAATAACCACTAAAAGAAAAAAAAGAAATAAAAAAAGAAAGACAGGGAATCATCAGGTCATGAAAAAAAAAAAAGGGGAATAAACTGAGACAAGATATCCCTAAACCATGCTCTCCTTGTCTCATTCAGAATCTGAAGCTCCTTTTCTCTGATGAAGGATGCCTGTTAACACTACCTGTGGGAAACACAGTCCAATACGAATGCCTCCCTGCTTGTTCCTCATAGTTTTTAGAGGTTCAGGGTGCATCCTGATGATAACACTGTGCACATAAAATTCATATAACCATATTTGAAATGTAATTAGGAACATATGCTTACCTACAAACTAGAGGCATACAGTGTATTAATCACAAACTTTGCACAGTAGAATATAAAATCTTGGATTGGCACAGAAAATATCGTCTATAAGCAAGACAGTACTGACTTCCAGGGGATTAATAATTCATGTATTTTATCTCGTACAGGGCATTTCAGAAAGTCCATTATACTATATTTTCTGTATAGTCAGTAAATTTTGTTGCTCTTAAAACCCGTGAAATGAAAAATAGGCTTGAAAAGCCATAACACTATCAATACATTAATATTTATGTAGCACTTTTCATGACAAACATTCCAACGTGCTCTCCAGTAAAAGAAAATGAAATAAAGCATGAACGGAATTCAGATGACTGTAAGTTAAAAGGTCAATGAAATAGACAAATCAAATGAATCTGTTTGGTCAAGGGACTGACCAAGTTCACCCAGTTAACTCTTGGAAATCCTGTGTTCTTTTCTAAAGCTCTGGCTAACAAAGTTTTAGGAATAATACATCAAGAATCAGAGAATAATTAAAACAACCATAATGAATAAGGGGGACATATTGAGGCCATTTCAGTACAGAAAAGTAAGAAGGTCTTATTCCAAATAAGTACTGAGCATGCAGCATGCTTCTTTCCCCTGGCCGCACATTTATGTAACTGATAGAGTTGATAAGTTTTTAGTTATTGAAAAATTAAAAAAAAAAGGTGGGAAGTATTTAATTCATGCACCATAGTGGCAATAATTGATATATATTATGTTAATATCTTTACCATGTTGCAGTCATTCATGAGTGAAAAATACATGTAGAGGACCAATGCTCTCTAATGCATAACTACGGTATCTCTAACTATAGCTCGTTTCCAGCTAATTTTCATTCTTAATTTTTTTAAAAAAGATTGTGTTCCATTGTAAAATATCGTTCAGATCTCATGAGTTTCTTCACTGGATAATAAAGCTCATGATTAAATAGAAGAAACAAATTTGGGGCAATAAATGAATGCAAGAAAATTGAGCATGTTACATTAGGTGAGATTAGAAGAATGTGCTGTTTTTCCTAGTTGGCAATATCTCATGACAGAGTGTTAAGTGTGACGCTGTATCCTATTTTATAAATACTTCCAGAGTATAATCCAAAAGTTCTGTGGCTACTGGAGGGTTGTAGGTGGCTTTTAGAATCTAGTTGCTACAAAGATAATTTAAAAAGAGGTGCACCTATGAAATTATTTAGTGTGTTATTTGAACTCCTTAGAGCCAAAAAATAGGCTTGCTAATGGAATTAATAAAGTAGAAGAAGATAGAAAATTATGTTTAAGGCTTTATGAGCTTATTTTTTTGGAAAAAGGCAAGGTAAGGCAAGGCAAGGGAAAGGGAAAGGGAAAAGGAAGGGGAAGGACACAGGGAAAGGGAAAAGGAAAAGGAAGAGGAAGGGGAAGGGAAAAGGAAAGGGAGAAGGAAAGGGAAGGGGAAGGGAAAAGGAAAGGGAAAAGGAAAGGGAAGGGGAAGGGAAAAGGAAGGGGAAGGAGACAGGGAAGGGTAAAGGAAGGAGATGGCGAAGAGGAAGGGGAGGGGGAAGAGGAAGGGGAGGGGAAAGGAAAAAGGAAGGTGGAGAGAGAAAGGGAAAGGGAAGGGGAAGGGGAAAAGGAAAGGGAAAGGGAAAGGGAAAGGGAATGTACAGACCTGTCCACTTGTATTCAGCTGCTGCCAGGCATCACATTTTGTCTTTTAATTGGAACAAAACCATTTAATTTTTCTATAGGTATCTGTTTTTCATATTCAACTCTCTTGGCAATATAGCTCCATTTTATTTGAGTGGTTAGTAGGTTTATTCTGCAAGTTCACAAAATCCCACTGAAATTTGCAGGGAAACAAAAGTCATTCATTTTAATTGAGAATATTTTAATTGTTCTTTAGCTACACATGAGCTCAAACTAGTTTTCAAGTCTGGATGCTGTACCAATATTGACTTTATAGCTATCACAAGACAGTGAGAACTAAAACTGAATGTAATCTCTTTTGAAATAGTGAACATTCATCTTTGACAGCCATAGTAATCTTTTCCCTACCACCTTTCCATTCTATAGAGTTAGTTAAAGTATCCAGAAAGGTACCCAGAGTATACAATTTATCCATGATGCATTTTAGAAACACTTTATTTTCTTTAAAGTAGTACATATATTCACTCAGTTTTATCCGGATATCTTTTTTTTTACAAATAAAATCCACAGAAGCTGTGCAATCTAAAGGGCTATTTGGTATACTAGAATTTTAATCTAGGTCTCAGCAGCACTACAAAACATATGCTGAATGTTTGCTGCACTATATATATTGTTTAATGAAGTAACCCTCACATCCGATGGGATTCAAGAGACCAAATGCTTTGGTTAACCAAGGTAAGTCACACAGGAAACAACCAATCACCTTCTGTACATAAACACAAAATGTTATTTCTTTTAGAGGTCAGTAAATACAAAAAGAAATTGTCTGTATACGTGTAACAAAAAACTCGGAGTAATCTTTTCTCAATAAATATTAAATTCAAGATAATCTAGGGGTTCAAAAACTCTATATGAGCAGTTTTGCTTCATGCTCATATTTAGGAAATGCTCTGAAAACTAAGAGTAAAAAAATTTAGAAATGCTAATTAAAAATAAGGTGTCATGTCAGATCTGGATCCTGCTAAATAGTAGTTATTTCATTATACACTGAGCAATAGAAAATTAGATAAGGGAATAGGTATCTTGAATAATACAGACTCCGGGGCAAGAGTAGAGCATGGACAAAAATGAGGAAACTGCCTCTTTTTAAAATCTCTAAATGACTTGTGTCCCTATTCGACATCCATGATTTGTAGTTATACATTATAAAGAAAGATCTGAATTTTTTTTTTAATAAAAAGTGTGAAAATTGGTGAAATAAAGAGAAAAGCAAAATAAAAATTGAACTCCATTGGCACAAGATGTTTGCCAAACTTTAGACTCCTCAGTGCTTGTTCCTGTGTGAAAAGCATCACACATACTAAAACAGCTCCATCTTTATGAAAGAGGTGCTTAGAGGTGCCAGTTTTAAAATTGCCTCAATTTTTTAAAGGTAATATGTCTGAAAACTGGAGAAAAAACCTCAGGGTGGGCTGAGTCAATATCTGATCACTATTAACTTCTCCAGCATTCACAGAGTCACGCACCTCAGACTGGTTTCCCTACCTACTGAATGGGAAAATGCAGTTATCTTAGCTAACAGGACAACTTGTAATTCTGGTATTTTTCCAAGCTCCAGATACCTGTCAAGATGTTGGAAGTAACTCCTCCATCTCTTCAGGATCCAGAACTTCCATAGTTTTTCAATCGTAAGGGAGAATTTATTTCTTTAGGATAATAATTGCTAAAGGAGATGTGGTTCTCGCCTTTGAGGTAGAAACATTGGGCCAGAACACGTATCCAGGCAGTAGTTTCAATCTGAGGCTGCAGAAGCTCAAATCCACATCCTTTTGATTGAAAGCCTTACCCAACACTTCTAGATCAGATTAGAAGAAAAATAGAGAAAGTCACCTTCAGTCTTGTGCAAGTTTTGTAGCAAGGAACATAAAGTTAATGCAGCCAGAATAGAAGAACAAGGAGAAATGGCTGTACAACCAGAGTTTAGAGCATTCTCTGGAGAAAAAAAAAAAAAGAGTATGTCTTAACCAATATTTGCTCCTGAGGTGATTTATGAAGTTTCTTACTCAGTGATTGTCCAAGTTAAAATGAAAAAATAATCCTAAAGCAGGAGCTACAATGTAATGAACATTTCACCTCAAGTTGTGAAACAAGAACTACAACATATAGATAGTCTTATTTTTTCCATTTTCACCCAGCTAGCTTGTAGTTTCTCTTCCGTAATGGGAACTTAAAAGAGCAATTCCAGAATCATAGAATTATAGAATGGGTTAGGTTGGAAGGGACCTTAAAAATCTTTTTGTTCCAATATCCCCACTGGGGACACCTTCCACTAGACCAGTTTGCTCAGATACCCCTCCAACCTGGCCTTGAACACTTCTGGGGACAGGGCATACACAACTTCTTTGGGCAACCTGTTCTGGTGTCTTACTACCCTCACAGTAGAGAATTATTTCCTTAGGTCTAATTTAAAGCTATTCTCTTTCAGCTTGAAGCCATTCCCCCTTGTCCTGTCACTATATGGCCTGTAAAAAGTATCTTGTCCTCTTGTAGCTTCCCTTCAGGTACTGAAAGGCTGCTGTAAGGTCGGCTTGGAGTCTTCTGTTCTGAAAGGCTGCTGTAAGGTCGGCTTGGAGTCTTCTGTTCTCCAGGCTGAACAATCCCAATTCTCTTAGTCTTTCCTCACAGAAGAAATGCTTCATCCATCTAATCATCTTGGCGGCCCTCATCTGCATTCATTCCAACAGGTCAATGTCCTTTCTGTGCTGGGAACCCCAGGCCTGGATGTGGTACTCCAGGTGAGGTCTTACCAGAAGGGAGTAGAGGGGCAGAATCACCTTCCTTGATCTTCTGCCCATGCTCCTTTTGATGCTGCCCAAGATACAATTGGCTTTTTGGGCTGTGAGCACATGTGGCCACCTCTTGTCCACCCTCTCATCCACCAGCACCCTCAAGTCCTTCTCAACAGGGCTGCTCTTGATCTGGTCATCTCCCAGCCTGTATAGATGTAGGGAATTGCCCTGGCCCAGGTGCAGCACCTTGCACTTGGTCTTGCCGGACTTCATGAGATTCCCATGGACACACTTCTCAAGCTTGTCCAGATCCCTCTAGATGGCATCCTGTCCTTCAGGTATGTAAACCATACCACTCAGCTGGTGTCATCTGCAACATAATACGGCAGACTTTGAGTTGAACTACTTACCAAGTGTTTTAACGCAAAATCCATTCTCAAAACCTGAATCAAGCTAAATAAGAGTTGGAATTTAAGGGCTGGGATGTTCCTACTTGGAAAACATCAGCTTATATCATTTATTCAGCAAACACTTCAGAGTAACTAAGCCCCTCTGCTTCACCATCTTTCTATGGGGACATTGGTCTGTCAATTACTCCCCTATGTATGAAATTGTATACTTCAATGGCCATGTACTGTTTTTCAAGAGGAAAGTGAAACGCATCCTTGAGGCCAAAATGGGCTACCTGCCGTGTTTAGTCACATCCTCTAGATGTGTGATCATCCTGACTGTGGTTAGTGGAAGCCAGTGAATATTGCTCTCTTCCTGGTGAGGAATGCATTCAGGTATAGTCAAACTGTATGAAAGTATTTAAAATTATACGTAAATATAAGAAGAGATCATCATTCTTCTTATTCCTCAGCTTGTCAAGATCGATTTGTCTCACAATTAAGAATTGCAGGCTCCAGATTTTCATAAAAATCTTGATGCATTTGCTGTGGGAGCAGATTCCTCCAGGAGGAATCCAAAATTTTCCAAACCTGGCTCTGCAGAAATTAAAGAAAACAAAGGAACATGTTATTTGTTTTGGTAAATGGTGCTTTTGGGAAGTATTGAAAAAAGTCTGCTTAATTTTCCAAGAAGCCAATGGGGAAGTCCTTTCCTGTTTTTGGAAATACTTACATAGTTTTACAGCATCACCTGGAATTTACCTTTACTTATTAAAATTATGAATATATTGAGAATATGAACAATTCCATGTAGAAAGAAGAGAGAAAACCTTTATAGTGCACATAAAAATATCCAAGATATCCTCTCAGTGTTACAACTGAAGGGGCACGAATTACAGAATTATGAGTAAAAGTTTGCACGGATAGACTTGCTAGGATAAAGCAAGCTTTAGGATTTGGAGTCTTCCTACTTACCAGTTAGTTAATAAATTATTGCTCCACCAGCATCAGACCATACTTGGTGAGACACTGACCTATTTAATTTGGCTCTTATCATGAAGCCTGGGCAGACTTATGCAGTAGATGAGAACAGAGTCTCTGTTAGTCAGAGCCATTCACTCCCAATTTCATATCTGTCTTACATTCCTCATTCAGAATTTGGATACAGAAGGAAAGGATATATTCTGCTCTGATGATATAAGTGTCTGAGGAAGTAGCCTACTGCAAAAGACATAAATTAATAGCATTATAGGGACAGCTTTCACATGGTGAGATTTCCAGGAGATCAGACAATCTGATTTCATCATCTCCAGCTTTTAACACTGTAAAACAAACGTGAATTCTTAATGTTGAAGGAATTGGCCTCTTTTAAGTTTCTTAGCTTGCATCTCTTTGCTCTGAAGTCAATTTCCAAACTCCATTACATTCAGTGGACGCTGGACTGGGACCTTAAAATTTAATTTTAATGGTTAAACCAGCTGCTTCAAAGTGAACACTTACTTTCTTATCTGTTAAAAGTTCTGCAGTTCCCCGTAAAGGGACACAAATGTACTCCTTTTATGATTAGGCAGATTCATAAAGATCCTTATAAAAGGAGGATCTTTTTTTAATGGGAAAAAACAAAAAAGTCCACTCAGCAATATATATATTTTAAATAAAGCCACTTAAACTCATTTTTAGACTAAACATTTTGTGCTGCCCTCCAGCTAACTGCTCTAGAAATGAAAGGCACCATTATAATCTAGTTCCATTTGTCTTTGAAAGTACAAGATTCCACCCTCTTAACCAAAACAAAGAATAGAAATCAAAACACAGGACTCTACAAATAACATATTTTTCAACATAGTGCGTCCCTTATACTGGATTCCTTTTAATTTTTTTTTCAAAATAAAAGGCCCCCTTCTTGTACTGCAGACAGCTATTGTGAAATGAGTCCAAAGCTTCAGAGAAACCTTTTCGAAAAGTCCTTGAAAAAGTCTTTTTGATTTCCCTTGACTATTGATCTACATACCTCCACCAACTTAAGACTAATACGTGTTAGCAGGACATGAAAGAGATTTTTTGAAATGCAGGTGCAAAATGTTTAACATAACCTTGAGTTTTATTGCACAAGACCCCTAGATCTGGGGCAAAATGTGTTTTCATGTATAAGTGATCCCAAAGCCCCCTTTTTTCTACTTGCCATATTTTTCTCAGACCCTTTAGTCATAAAAAATGCAGGGGTAAAGAATGCTTTCAAAAATCCCTGTGGCAGAATAAACTAGAGCTGAACCTTCACGTGATTATTCCGGAGTGAGTCATTTAAGCATGGGATTGCTTCATAAACTTCAGGGACTTCATTTGCATGTGAATATTGATTCCTCTCACACAAACAGTTCATCCTTTTATGTTGCTTTTGCATGAATTTGCCCTCTGGAGAATTGATTTGTTTTTTCCATGCTTCAGCCGGGTGCTTCTGCTGCCCCAGTCAAAAACACTTCTCTTCAGACTATCAAATGGAGCAATGAGAATGTGTGGATTAACCCCAGTTCTTCCTCTCAAGCATAAACAATTCACATTTCCTTCCAAGGAAAGACTGAACATTTGACCTCTCTTTTAAATCATCAGATAAGCAAAAGCAGTTGTATGTGTGTGGGGGAAGAGATATCCATCAAACAATCTAAATTACCAAAAGTAGTTAAGTGCAGTACTTCCTAAGTAAATCAGATCTCAAAGTACTCCTTCATCACTCAACCAAGGGGTGTATTTTCGTTCTCATAGTTCATTCTGAGGCTGTGCTTACCAGCTGCAAATAAAACTTAGAGTGTATGAGTTTGACCCTATAGCCTCTACTTACATGAGGAAGTGCTATGAACTTCCTATTGAAGACCCTGAAGAGACAACAGGATTTTAGCCCATTTGCACAGGAGTGCTGCATGCGTTGCAGAACAGTCTCATATGCTGAAAAGTCAGAGAGCAAGCAAGCAACATGGGATCATCTCACCAGACAGCAGTACACCTTTTTTTACCCCTTCACCAAAGCTCACAATACAATATTTCACAAACTATAGACTGGTCATCAGAGAAATACAATATTTCCACATATCTCCACAACTTTAATGACACACTAGTTGCTGTTTTAGTATCATAGGAAAACATAGAAATGCCTTTCCTCTTCTATCACACGCTTATTTTACTGCAATTATATTGCTTGTGTTAGATTATAGTGCCATGAGATGCTGCGATAACAAAATAATAAGATGCATCATATTTACCATGACCAAGTCAGATACAAAAAAAAAAGAAATATGGGAAAATTTAATCAATTGCCAAATAGTTTTCTTAACAGAAAGCTGGGATATGGCTGCTGTATATCAAAACTGAGATATATCAATTAAGTTATACGAGAGATGCAGGTAACAATAATGATCTCTATCCTACGTTATCCATCTACTGTTACTAGTTCACCTGCACATTTTTCATGAAAACCAAAGTTCACAGTGCTTAGAGTAATGTAGTAACATTCTTGATACTGGTATCTATAAAATAAATAGAAAAATAAATAGAAACAGCTTGGAAAAAGGCTTGTTCTCAGCTTCTAAATCAGCTGATAGGGAACAAAAGCTTGGCCCAATAACAAATGTTCTCAGATTCAGATTTCTAGAGGAAAATATTGCTAATGTCCTATGGAAAGTTTTCATACAGTTTATAGTGTATTTATTTTGGAGATCAGATGAAGAGTTGTACAACTGTAAAAAGTGTGATGAAGAACAACTATTAGTAGCTACCAGTTGACAGGAAAAGACATTTTTCCCCCTCTGTTTCTGACCTTTAACAATCCCCTAAACAACCTGTGTTCGATTTTATGTTTTGTTGAAGAAATGTTTGTTAGGTATGATTGTGAACCAGGAAAAAAATACCACTCTGCTTTGTAAACGTGTTCTTAATTAAATTGCCAATAAATCCCATCATATGATAAGGATGTAGTAATTTACCCTGACTTCTCTATCACTGGATTGCTTTCTACATTGAGGTTACTTACATTTTTATTTCAACTCATGTGGGGATTTCTCTTGATTGGAATATATGGTTATGTGCAATGTACTTGCTCTTCAGTGATATATGGAACATACATGTGCGTGACTGAGTGCGTACAGGCATCAGGTTCAGCTCAAGCAGTAATATTGTCTGAATGAATGCTAATATAATAGCATTTACAATAAGTATATTCAACAGTCCTTTCTACCTGTCAAACACAGTGTATTCAGTGCATTCGTTTTTTGGCAGATATAATGTTTACAATATCTTAGATTGACATTTATCTGACAACTTCTCTATCTCTTCCAAATGACTTTCTTTATTTTCTACTGGTGTTTCAGCTATTGATTTGAAATTCTATTACAATATTAAATGACTAATTGCTTCAAAATTTCCAGTAAACCTTAAGCTTATGAAAGGTATAGTCATGTCTTTTTTAAGAATAGTTTTTTAAAAATATTATTGCTGGCTTTCGTAATCAAGCAGACAGAAAAAGGGACAAGGAAAAATCTGTTTTTCTATTGTAATGTCCTCCTAGTGACAACTTTTCATTAAAATAAAAAAAAAATATGTGTCTATATAGTTCAAATTATCTGGATTGGAATTTTAATCGTGCTTCCTATTCCCTGAGGATTAAGGAATTTTAGACTAAGCCCTCAAGACATTGTGCAGTTTCACAGCTTTTCAGTACCGTCTTGACTGGTCCATAAATTCACTTCCATCAACCAAACATTTCCCACCTTTTGTAAAGACTAATTTGGAAACTACAAACCCGGGGCTATCCCAGACATCAGTAAAGTTTAGAGAAGTGATTCTTCCTGATGTTTACAGGAAAAAAGTGAAATTTGGAGGATATTTTGCTCTGAATAGTGTGCAATGAGGGACAAAGGTAAGGTTGTATGCTCATGGCATTAATTCTAGATAACAATGGGGCTCATCTGGATAGTTTTTAAAGTTAACGCTTTCGATGTCTTGGATTGTGGTTTGTGGCATTTTAAATGCCAGGCAGATGTCATCTTTTCCAAATTAAATACCTTCAAATAGCAAGATGCAATTTTAGGAAATTGAGCTGTTCCTTTATCGTGGGACAGCTGGGAAGTCTTGAAGTTTTCAGAGAGTTTGGCACTGAATTTGTGTAAGCAGAAGAATTTCCATGATAAATAGTCCAACCAGTTTTATGATACTGTTAGTGGTAAGAAGCAACTCAACTTCCTACTTTCTAGGCAGATTATGTATCCAGTAGGCGGTTCAGGCATTTTCCATGACTCACACAAGTCAAAGAAACCCAACCATTTCTATACTATGTCATTAATCATAACCTATCAATTATTCAATTTGCTCCACCTTTTTTCTCTGGTTGACTGAGTACAGAGCAGGCAAAAGGGGTGAGAAGATGAGAACCCGGAGCTGACAGAGCAATATCAGCACACTTTTCAGCTTGGCTAACACAGCACCTGTCATGCCACTGGCACTTCAGTGGTGAAGGTGAGCAAGCGCTCTGGCTGTGGGGCTGAGTGGACATTTGTTTCCACACTCTGGGTATGACTTACACAAATAAGAACCTCAGTAATATCTTATCATGATTACCCTTAACTCTAAATCCTTATACCCAACTACTGACCAATTAAATTGTTTCACCGAATTGGAGAAGAGTGATCGACAATAAATTGTCTTCTTTCTCTCTTTCATTAGTGTCAATCTGCGGATTTCAAAGTGTATTTCTGTTACTGGAGATTACATGATGGTTCCTAAAAGCATCATATTAGTGCTCCAGGTAATACAACTGCAATTTTCTTCCATTTTTTAATAATTTTATCACATTAAATTCAAGATGTTTCCTTCTCCTTTGCTTTCTCTCCTTTGGTGTATTCAGGGTTTGAAATTTTAAGTCTTCATTTCTGCTCTTTATGATTTAAATGTTATTAGGAAACGAAGGCTTTTTCCAAAACCTACATTCTGCTAGAGAATCCAGGCAATTGACATGTTCACAATAAATACAGAATATGACAGCAAATGGGAAAAAAAACGTATTAGTTCCCTTCCATGTTGATATTCAGGAACTGTTCTTCCTACATTTACTGGAGAGAGTGACATTTACCTGAACTTAATACTCTATCTCTTTTTTCCTACATGTAATGCAACTAGAATTTCCCAAAGAGAAAAGTAGAAGTAATTGAGAAAAATACATACAGACACATCTATCCATGTTTTAATTGAATCTAAAAACCAATCCTGCTCTTCAGTTCATTTTCTGATTGTTTTCACATCAGGGTAGCAAGCATAAATCTGTGTTGCATCTGTCCTGACACTTAAAAAATGACAGCTTACATATATCAGTTCTTTTAATCCATTAATGTTTAAATCAATAAATTATAAATTCTCTGGTTTTATGTCTGCCCTCCAACTCCTAACTTTTTATTTGCTGAAGTTTTCATTTTGCTAAGGATGAGCACTCAAGGCAGACAGATTATAAGAGCTCCCTGGCACTACCCTGTTCTGTATTCTTCTTACACAAGACAGTATTAAGAGTGAGACATGACACCATAATGTTGAGAAATTCAGATACCATATGTCCCTGCAGCAGTTAGGCACAACAGGACGCTCTGAGACAACGTCAGAGAGAGCATCCTGCTGTGCCTCAGTTCTGGAGGACATACGTAATGTTTCACCCTTATCTGTAAACTACCTGCTGTTTACACTTTTCTGTCACTGTTTTGCTATTCATTAGTTCACCTTCTCAATGGAATATTGACACTGTTTTTGAATGAATCTCCACAATATTTTTAATGCAAGGACACACATTTGACTTCCAAAGAACGAAAACAAGCAAACACTGTTCTTGCAATGGAGTCCAAATGAGAATAATTATTTTATTGAAAATTTTAATTTACCAACTGAAAAATAAATGGCCATTGTAGAAAAGACACATGAAGAGAGGACTTTGCACAAATATCCCCTGAAAGACCTTTGTCAGTGATCAGTCACTGAAGAATGACTTCCTTTACTCACTGACTATTGCTAAGATTTATTTTATTACTGCTGTTAGGAAGATGGAGTGAGGCAGAAATACCTATGCTGCATTTCAGTTAGTGCAATCAATTTTATCTCATTCTCCAACCATGTCTCATCTTGGAGAATGTCTCATGTTCTCTTTCAAGAAAAGGAAATATCCTTTCTTTAATTGCCACGTGTATTGTCCTAATAGCACTTCTTTCACTATGAAAAAATGCAGTTTCAAGATTTTTTTATTTTTTGTTTTTTAAATCCTTAGTAATATTACATGTGACAAAGTGTTTAAAGCCTTTCTATCTACATGACCTCATGGCCTTCTGAAAGGGTGACCTTAGTGGCCTAAACACGCTTATACATTTCCTTGTGGTGAACATAAAGATGAGAATAGCCTTATTAAACAAGAATAGTTCAATCTAGTCCACCTACCTACTTAGTGAATATCCTGTCTACATTGATGATATTTGCCCTGTTTCAGATACGTTAATTTCATCATATAAACTCCTTATTGTTGAAGAACATAGTCAATAGAAAATAGTTTTATTGTTGTGCCTTTTTCTGATGAACATCTGACCACTGATGTCCAATTAAACACAACTACCTGTGTCAGTTTAGCTTTACAGGAGTGTTTTTCTTCAAATTCAACTTCCTTTTTTTGATAAGGAAAACACTTATTTTAAAATACCAAGTCTCAGTCTAAAGGAACAATTTTAGCACAGACATATAAAAACCTGGACAGAAATACTTCAAGACGGAAATTCTGAGTAAGTACATTGAGTCACAGAAGCAAACTCTATAATGCCTGGAATTTCATAAAAATGAATTGTAGGGTCAAAACTGAACTGAAGGTATCTATCCAGTGCCTACATTGTCATGAGACAGCAGTAATACCTGTCTCACAGCTGCTGATAAAGCTTCCTCTGAAGTTATTAAACCCCGTGTGTGCCATGGGAATTCTGCTGGATGTAAACTGCAGGCCTCAACCCTTGGTTTGTCATGCACGGCCGGATCATCAAGCCTCAGACAGCAGAATCACACATATCTATATGGAAGCATGAGCCTCTCAGTCAAAAATAACTATGTGGTTGGCCTGGTACAACATCTTTCAACCTGCTCGGGAAAGAGTCTCTGGAAGTATTTTAAAATTAGTTTGGATCTCTATTTCCATTGTTGTTGTTTTTTTCTGGTACCCTGAAACCCCATATCTTTCAGACCAAATACGTGTCAGGATAATTGGCACTATTATAAACAAGTACACAGGATAAATCCTTACAAGTGGAAGAAAATATGTAGTGTTAATCTTTAAGAGCTACGCAGGAAATAGCGGCATGGTTTGTGAATACTTAATTTCTATCTTTATAATTATCCATATTATTCAACTCTATAAAATGCCCAGAAATTTCATCCTAAAAGACTAATGTGTTTGCAAGTAGTGAGATATAAGTTAGGAACTTCCCTGTAAAGCCATTATTAAGATTCATTCTTCTAATCAGCTGGTGCAAAATGTGTTCAAAACCTTTGAGTATTTTTAAATGGGAAATTGAGAAACACATTTATTATCTTCATTTCTATCCTTCAGTTTCAAGGTCTGACTTCCATGCAATGCTGTGTAAAAAATTTCAGTGCCTTCAAGTACAATAATTCAGAATGTTGTCCAGAGATTTTCCATGTACAAATTTAGTACCATAATGCTTCTCTCTAAGCTAGAGATGATTTGAATGTAAAAATGTTCAATTCCTGCAGGCAATGCAAAGTTTTTACTACTGAGGGTATGCAAGGGCAGTCAGTTAAACTTTGTGTTCCCTAAGCTCTTTCAACTTTTGGGATAAACCTTCTCTAACTTTCATCTTTAGAAAGAATGATTTCATAATCAATAGCAAATTCATAATTTCTAACCTAATATCTTAATGATCTTTTCTAGAATACATGTACTTAAATACTTCTAGAAAATCTAACACAGATTACGAGGAATCCCTCAAAAGATATAAAGACATAGCTATTTGCAAATTGTTATATAATTTTAGTATCAATTTGATTTTTATTTAGGATTCAGCATCAATAAAAATCATAGGTACTTGCAAGTACACTGCTGTGATATTTCAAAGTCTGAATCCCAGATGTAAGTCAGAACCTTGTGTAAGTGACAAAGGAAGGCTTTTTGAGCAGTATCCTGGGACATTCAGGTGTTTTAGAAACCTGAACAAAGAATTCCATGCAAAAAAGTGGTTTGAAAGCCAATATTAAAGACACTCTACTACCTTCTGAAATGTTTGCCTTTACCTGGGGCTTTAGGCCAGTTACACAGACCACTGTGTAAGAGTCACAACATGCTTTTATAAAAGCAGAAAGAGAGTACAGTGCCAGGTCTCTACTTGAGTATGACTGTTGGTGGTGAAGCCTAAAAGAGCTGAGGAAAAAACTCCAAAGCAGTTTAATTGGGGATGAGATAAGAAAAGGATTTAATTTGGTTGCAAGACATGCGTGTGCCCCCCATGTCTCAGATGTTACAATTTATAATACTGCCTGTCCAATCTGAGGTTTTCCCACCCTCTGGCTTTTGCCCTGATCCACCCCCAGCCTGCCCCTGGGGAATTGAGGCAGGGGTGTTTTTGGGACCCTCTCTTCATCAATCTGCATCTTCTTCGGGGTACAGGGGGCACATAGTTACCCAGAGTTTGGCTGTACTCTGCAGTTTAGGTCAAGATACAAGCATTCTCCAAACAAAACAGTCCTATCTTAGAGTGAGACTAAACATGTTCTAATGGAATCCAGGAGTAGAATTGATATGGGGAGCATAGAATGGGGTTAGAGGGTTGGTAATCTACGTAGCTTCTGTGTTAAGGGTAAAGGAATGAAATGCTGCTGCTTCTAAATCTACTTCTGTTATATAACTACTTATAAAACTCATACAAATTAGAAAAATCAAAAAACTAAAAGGACTTTAAGGCATCAGTGGGAGATTATTTGTTTTAGTCTTAGCCTTAACTTTCATATAAATTAGATTAAATAGGGCATGAGTCACAACATCCAAAACTGGAATCAGATCCATATTTTTAAATGATTGCACATAGACCTTCAAATTTGAGATTTATTTTCTGGATGCTGCAGCAATAACAGTTAAATGAAAATCAAACTCATTTTCTTCTCATTTAAGTCTTGAGGTTCAGAACTGTAAATCTAATTTTTATCAGAACTCTTTCAATATTTATGCTTTTCACTTTCAATGTGACCCATATCCTAGTGCCTCAGGGTTTTTTTTAAAGAAAATAGTTGAAATTATGCTGGACCTTATTAATTCAGTTAGTCACAGTCAACAAGGAAGAAAACTACACATAATTTTTACATATATGTTTAAACTCTGCTGTGTACACTGAAAATAATTGTCAGTATGCAAACCCCTCTTCGGATAACATGTTCTTGATGAAGATGTCACATGGCTCTCAGTTTGCTATCAGACTTCAGCCTGCGAAATTTTCATTTACTCCCATTCAATTTATGTGTAAAGGTCCATCAACACAGTAGGTGATTTTCTAGCATCCACTAATTTGTTTCACCCAGAAAACATGAGCTACACTTTAAAGTCCAGCCAAGTACTGTCACTACTGAAAAACAGAAGAGAAATCTCCATAGCAATCACAATCCATCAGCTTTCCAAAGGACTTTGAATAACTACTTCTGACAGATTGTTTTGTAGTTTTTCTGGGGCATGTATACAGTTTGTTTACTGGTATACAGGCTAAATTACCTTTTTTGTATTTCATTCTTAGAAATTACTGCAGAGTACAGAATATATCAAGCCTTCAGCAGGTCCTGCGGGAAATGAAAGTGTGCAGCAAGGTCCCATTTTCCTTGATCATTGTCACTGGACTTTATTACCATTTAAAAGGAACTACCTTATGACTTCATTAAGCAAATACCTTGGAGAGGTAGTTTTTACATTTTTAATTTCTGAATACACAGATGAGAGCAAAATATTTACCAGTGGATGTGAAGCTAGAGTTAAATAGAATAAAATACATTCATCTCTGTAAGATCTCCAGAATCAAAGCTGGCAACCTGGCTCTTGAGAACAAGCAGTTAGGAAAGACAAGAATTCTTTTAAATACTTTGTGAAGTTAATTTTGGCTTTTGTGAATAACTGAGTTGCTTTGGGAGTAAGCAATACTCCTGCTTCAGGACTTCATTCTGCTAGTTTTTCCATTCCCATGCCAGAATAAGGAATGGCAAGACACTTGTCTTGAGTCCTGCATGGGAGACAGCTCAAACTTCACAACTGTAGTTTCAGTTTGCTAAAGTGTCAATAACATTCACAAAAGTACTTTCCAGAACTCAAGATTCTATTGAGGTGCCTGTACAAAAATAATGCAATTGTTCAATCTAAACTTAGTAAGATGTGCTCAGTCTAAACGTGTGAAGGCCAGTGATGATTAAATACTCTCCACTGAAGCCAAAGAGTAGCGAATCACTGAAAGACTCATCCTCCACCTCTCACCTGTTTTGCACCCTTTCAAGTCTGGTATGATAGAAGAGCTCAGAAGCTCCTTGCTGTTTGGCTGGTATGATGGCTTATCAGGGTGACACTCCATCTTGAAAGCTGACAGTATTTCATTCCAAGGAGTTTGTTTCATTTTAGTGTGAAAGCTGACAGGGAAAAAGATTGTTGTGTGCAGTACAGAAAAAGTATGATGGGAATGGAACTCAGTTGTTTTAAATGTTTGCAAATGTTAGTGTAAGAAGGAGTTAGGTGAGAATTTCATTAGGCTCTCTTAAGACATGAAAGCTCACCAGGTTTAAAAATTCTCTCTTTAGCTGAGGCTTTCAAGGTTTTCAAAGCTTCATTAATTTTAATCACCTTTTATTGATCTGGTCACACTCCTGGCACAATCAAACCTGTTAGTCAAACAGAAGTAAATTTTATTCCTGGTTATGGTCTATTCAGATGTTAAATGACACCATTAAATAGCACAGATACGGTTTTTAAGCATGCAGTATTGTATTCATGAAACTTAAAGACTTAATATGCAATCCTTCCTCACCAAGTGCCTATCAACAGATAAATACTCTGCAAAAGGAATAGCTTTGAGTTTTCTCATAGTGATGAAGGAAGAGAAAAATATGATACAAATGTTGATAAGTAAATAACCTGTGATCTGCTTTTGATCATGTATATTCACCATTTGTTCAAAAGGAAAAAAAAAAGAAAAAGCCAGATTTATACTGGTTTCACATTTTGAGAGGATTCACAAAAATCAGAGAGTGGATAGACCCCGAGAAGACATGGTTACTTGGGTGTAAGAGAGGTGGGTGCTGACTAGGTTGGTCTTCAAAGGAACAATGCATGTTGGTGTTAGAGTTACACTTGTTTATATCTATCTGTAGATGGCATGATTTAAAACTGTCACAGCAGAAAAAATATATTTTTTTTCCTTGCTTAAGTTTATGCATTCAATAACCACATTTTTTGTTGAATATTTAAACAGCAAGTCACTGTTCAAACTAGATTGAAATGATTTTCAGCAAGATCATGTGAATATTAAATATATATGTATATAAAAAAATATGGAAAGTGTTTCTAAATGATTCAGTAACCAAAAAGTAGGTGAAAGTTTTAAAAAATAATATCCAATCATGTCTTGTTACAAGGTAGGAATGTTGGCTTATAATTAAACCAAAGTATGTGACACATTTGTCATAATTCTTCATGTGTTTGCTGATGTATTCTAATACAAATTCATGTATATGTTCTTAAGTCTTCATTATACTCACAATAAGTGGATATTGACTCCTTCAGAGAAAGACATTATGATTTATTGACCTCAAAGTTAAATACTAGCTTAGGTAAAGCTAAGGTCAAGATTTCCCTTAAGAGAGAATTAATCTTGATATTAATTGAGACAAGAAATTATCATCTGTACTAATATGTACATTTTAACAATTTTATTCATTATAAGCATTGAAAATAAATTGTGAACTTCATCTCTTAATCAGTTAAAAGTGGAAACTTTTCTTGTGCAACAAGTTTTAACAGTGTACTTACAGAAAACAGGCACACATTAGGAAAAGAGACCTGTTTAGGGAGGGGTGAACCATAGTGAGCCAGAATAAAGTCTGGATATCAACAGGTTTTAGAGTGCACTTCAATAATAAATCTGAGGACGTAAAAATAATCTTGGAAAGAAATTTAAAAAATCAGAATACCTCTGTAAAATAATGCATTTCAATTGTCCTCAAGTTAGGAATTTTCTTCCCTCCTCTATCTTTTAACATATCATACTTCATTTTACCATTAACTTTCTGGAACTTGTAATTCCACTGTATATTTTAAAAAAACTATCAAATGGATTTAAAGATTGAAAGGACTAGATCAAATATTTCTAGGAGTATCAATATGAATTGAATTATAAAATTTGGTAATGTTTCAAGAGATCTAACATTTTATTTGGATTAAGAATCTAACTGCTTTGAATTAAGATCAAGAAAGTAAAAAGGGAAGAGGAAAAAGGGGCAATCAGCTCAGGAAGACTAAAAGAATGTGAGGTTATGCAGAGAGAAAATGAGAAGGGTCAGAGCCTACACAAAACTTAATCTGAGCATATCTGTAAAAGTCAACAAAAAGTATTTCTACAAATACATCAGCAACAAATGGAAGGAGGGCCAAGGAGAATCTCCATCTTCTATTGGATGTGGCAGAAACATAGTGACAAAGGATGAGAAAAAGACTGAGATATTTAACTCCTTTGCCTCAGTCTTTAATAGCAAGATCAGTTGTCCTCAAGGTACCCAGCCCTCTGAGCTGTAAAACAGAAGCAGGAAACAGAATGAATCCCCCATAATCCAGGCGGAAATAGTCAGTGATTTGCTATGCCATTAGACCTGCACAACTCTATGAGGCTGAATGGAATCCACCCAAGAGTACCGACGGAGATAGCAGAAGAGCTTGCCAAGCCACTTTGAATCATTTACCAGCAATCCTGGATAACCAGGGAGGTCCCAGGTGACCGGAAGATGGCAAATGTGATAAGAAGGGCCAAAAGAAGGATCCAGGGAACTACAGGCCTGCTAGTATGACCTTGGTGTCAGAGCAGATCACTGAGCATGGTATGTGCAGAGCAACCAGGGGATCAGGCTCTGCCACTATGGGTTTAGGAAAGGCAGGTCCTGTTTGACCGACCTGGTCACAAGATGACTTGGTTAGTGGATAAGGGAAAGGCTGTGCGTGTGTCTACCTGGACTTCAGGTAGACACAATGAAGCCTTTGACAGTCTTCCACGACATTGTCCTGGAGAACACTGGTAGAACACTGTTTATCTGCAGGGTGCAAAGGCTCTGCAGAGGGATCAGTGGGCCAAGGCCAATTGTATGAGATTCAATTAGGTGAAGTGCCAGGTCTTTCATTTGAGTCATAACAACCCCATGCAGCACTACAGGCTTGGAGAAGAGTGGCTGGAAAGCTGCCCATCATAAAAGGACCTGGAGTGCTGGTCAACACTATGAGCCGGCAGTGTGCCCAGGTGGCCAAGAAAACCAATGGCATCCTGACCTATGTCAGAAACAGTGTGCCCAACATGACCAGGGCAGTGATTTTCCCCTGTACTTGGCACCTGATGCTGCACCTTGAATTCTGTGTCCAGTTCTGGGCCCCTCACTACAAGAAAAACATTGAGGTGGTAGAGCATGTCCAGAGAAGGACAACAGAGGTCGTGAAGGTTCTAGAGCACAAGTCTTCTGAGGACTGGTTGAGGGAGCTGGGTTTGTTTAGGCTGGAGAAAAGGAGATTGAGGGGAAACCTTATTGCTCTCTACAACTATCTGAAAGGAGATTGTAGCAAGGTGGATGTTAGCCTCTTCTCCCAGGTAACAAGTGACAGGACTAGAGGAAATGACCTCAAGTTGTGCCAGCAGAAATTTAGATTGAGTATCAGGAAAAGTTTCTTCACTGAAAGGTCTGTAAAGCATTGGAACAAACTTGCCAGGGAAGTGGTGGAGTTACCGTCCCTGGAAGTGTTCAAAAAACATGTAGATGTAGCACTTGAGGACATGGTTTAGAGATGAACATAAAGTTGACAGTTACACTTGGAGATCTTGGAGGCCTGTTCCAACTCTATGATTGTAAGCATTAGGGTAGTGCATTTAACAGCTCAAGGATGAGTTTTGTAGCAATTTGACTTGTCAAACTTTTTAGGATCACATGACCAAATACTCCTGTATTTAATGTTTGACTGAAAAGGTATGTATTAAATTTTTATGTTACCTTGATAAAGTCTATAAAGCATGGTTTAGTATTGCTGGTATCTCAGTAGGTGATTTACATAAACAATACATTATAAATAATAAATATTGTAATATATTGCATATAACATTTGAATTCACTTTTGTTGGCATATTAAGTATGTTCCAGTTGCCTGCCTTGTATACAAATTCTATTTCCAATTTTACGTTCTTACAATTGTTGCAATTTCAATGATCTACAAACCAAAGCTATTTGACTGAGGAAATTAACAGATAATTCTGAATAATTAATATATTACAGAATTTTGTAATCTCTCTCTAAACAATGAACAATAGTACAGAAGACTACATTCTCGGAAAGAAGCTGAGCAAGTAAAAACTAAACATAATCTGTTCTTTTTGTTAGGAAAGGCTCTGAAAGAAGCTAGAATTTTAAGGATGAATATTATAATTTTGATTTCATATTACCATAATCTGAAATACTGTAAAATTAACTGTGAGCTATTTAAAGTATAAATATATGATAAAGAAGTAAGAAGCATTTGAGGAGGGTGGAATAGGTTTGACTCTAAAGTCATAGTTAACTTTCATAATGAGAAATATTTTAGGCCTATACAGACAAAATTACAGGTGCATTGTTTCTTCATTTAAAATGAAGAATTTAAGATGCTTGAATGATTTCTTAAGAGGTCTTGATGTGTCATGTTCCCTCTGCTTGCCCTTTTTTTTTATAAGTAAAAATAATAGCATGTGATCATCAGAAGCAAGTGACAGTTCTAATCAAAGATTTTGTAACAGTAATAAAATCACTTCAGACCTGAATTGAGCTGTGTATAATTTGTCTGGTGATTAAAACCCAGACACTACTTTTTTTAGCTTTATTAAAATTGTTGCATTAAAAATGCCAAATTATACTCCATTTTGAGTTTAAAAATAATTCTAAATACAATTTTTAGCTCATAAGAAAATAATTTCAAGTATGGGCATTCAACCCATTTATGTAGAAACCTTGTTTGCAGTAAGTGGATAATTTTTTTGCTCACAGATAATTCACCACAAGAACTATGTCACCAGCTGAAATTATTAACTGACAAGATTCCATTATTACATTACATGCAATATATTAATTTCCATAAATTCATTAAAAGTCGCCTGAAGAACAAAGAACTTATATGGTTCTGTAAATTTTTTTACAGAGATTGAAAAGAAAAATATACTTGCAAGCTCTATCTGTCACCTTATTTAATTATTTTGCTCATCACTAGGATACTGAAATGAAAATTTTGACTGATGTTACTTTACACATGTTAAACAGCCCTATGCACACACAGACAAAAAATTAATCTTATTAATTAATCAGAACTATATATGCTTAAATATTTTCTTTTGCAGAATTGCTTAATCAGAAATGTTCAAATCACTAGCTGAATAGTTATGAAAATTCTTGGATGTATAAAGTGGCAAACTAAATTTCTTTGATGACAGAATTTGTCAGTATTCATTTAAAATGTCTTTGCAGACTTCTGTCTTTCCTTATGTATTGGGTTTGTGTGGCAAGGTTTTGGCAGTGGGAGGGCTACTCTGAGAAGCTGTTAGAAACCTCCCCCATGTTTAATGGAATTAGTGCCAGCTGGCTCCAAGACAAACCCGCCGCTGATCTGATTCCATCAGCGATGGTACTAGTGCTTCTGGGATAACATAGTTAAGATGGGGGGAAAAAAACCTGTACAATGACAACTTCAGCCAGAGAAAAGAGGACTGAAAATATGTGAGTGAAACAGCCCTACTGACACCAAGATCAGTGAAGAAGGAGTGAGAGAAAGTTCTCCAGGTAGACTACCCTGCAGCCCATGTGAACACCATGGTGAGGTAGGCTGTCACCCTGCAGCCCATGGAGGTCCACTGTGGTAAAGATATCCACCTGAGGATGCTGGAGGAGGTGGATGGTAGAAGGAGGCTGTGACCCTGTGGGAAGCCTGTGCCACAGCAAGCTCCAGGTAGGCGCTCTGATCCCCACAGGGGACCCATGCTGAAGCAATCTGGACCTGAACCTCTGCACCCTATGGAAAGGATCCACACTGGAACAATTCATAGAGAATTGAAGCCCATAGGAAGGACTCATGTTGGAGAAGTTTGTGGAGTACTCTCTCCCATGGGAGAGACCATACGCTGGAGCAGGGGAAGAGTGTGAGGAGTCCTTCCCTTTGAGGAAAGAACAGCAGAGACAATGTGTGATGAACTGACACAGCCCCCATTCCCCATCCACCTGTACAACTGACGGGGAGGAGGGAGAGAAATCATAACTAAAGTTAAGCCTGGGAAGAAGGGGGGGGGAAGATGTTTTAAGATCTGATTTTACTTCTTATTATCCCGCTCTCGTTGATTAGTAATAAATTAAACTAAATTACCCAAGTTGAGTCTCTTCACCCATGATGGCAACAGCAGAGTAATCTCTCCCTGCCCTATCTCAATGCACAAGCCTTTTGTTGTGTTTTCTTTCCCCTGCTCAGCTGATGAGGGGAGTGATAGACTGACTTGTGGGCACCTGGCATCCAGCCAGGGACAACCCACCACAACCTTGAATTCCCAGAGATCATTAAAGTAGAAGAAATCTTACCAGTCCCCCTGATCTTGAAATTTGAGATTTTAGATGTATCATTTAAAGTCTACCTTTCAACTGCAGCTGGGAATAAAAGATTGTGTAATTCTTCTTAAAAATACCCCAAACCCACTTATTTAATAGAATTCATAAATAGATCACCACAGAAAGCTTAACAAATAAGAAAGACATACTAGCATTATTCAACATGATCTCCAAGCTCTCTTACATCCTTTGTTTTCCTATCAACACTGTAGGAACAGTGTTTTCTCTAAATTACAAAATTCAATAAAAAAGAAAAATGAAATAACATAATATATACTGAGTTTTCATATTAAAATGGTGACCTATCTTCCTAACATCTTTCTGGGTGTGTAGCCGGCTGCTCAGTGTTTCTCCATTTAGATGGGGAAGTCTCCCCTCATGACTGGTCAACGTTGCTCTTATCTCACCTCAAGACTGTTGACACACACAGATCTGACAAAAGAAACAAAAAAACTGAATGATGAATAGTGGCCCATTTCTCTAACTTGAGATTGTTCTCAATGACATTTGTGTGCCAAGACTGTTTATGTAAAGCTCACATTTCCCTGTTCTTTACATTGCTCTGTTTACGACTTTTGGCCTAATGATATCATATAATTAACTCCTTTTTTTTTAGTTTGTTTGTTCTATGCTTGCATTTTGCTGTGACATTTTATTCCTCGTATCAGACTTTTAGTTAGTGTGACTGTTGAGTAGTTACAGAATACTAACGTAGTATGTAAAACTATGACTTTTAATGTGGTACTAGAAGCAAACTACCCAAGCATGTGAAAAGTAGTCCTAAAAGTCTGTCAGAAACTGCCAAATTTTACCAAAGGGGGTAAAGATATATCATGACCATAGTGATTCAGTGTACTTACTGATTTTTCATACATTAAACTGAGATAAATCAGAATTAGATGAATTTCCCAGAGAAAAGTTGCTCATTCAGTGACACTAAAACTTTTTGAGAATAAATGTTGTTTTTAGTAAACTTTGTTAGGAAAAAGTGAAAGAATCAATGGAAAATTCAGAATCAATTTATTGCTTACATGACTTTTTTATAATTTCCCTCAAATTTACTTTTTTATTGCAAATGTCATGGCTAGGCTTCACGAACGAGGATTTGGGAAAGGCTCTATCCACATTTGTTACAAGCACACTGGTGGCTAATAAGGCCAATGCGAGATAGACATGTCCAATTGCAAAAGGCACAACAGAAAGACTCCTTAGGTGATATATTCTGCAAGGCACAATTCTTTCTCTGTTGTCTTTTCTCCTCGAGAGCGATCCTGTGTGCCTTCTCAAAGGAAACAGCAGCATTATAGATGGTGTGTCTCCAGGCCTCCCGAGGCCAGAGTAGACCAGTTATGTTGATCAATATGGCTGAGGCTGAGATGTTGTTTCAAGGAGTCCTTGTATCTTCTCTTCAGGACTCCTCTCTTGCAGCAGCCAGTGGCAAGTTCACCATAAAGCAAGATCTTAGGGAGGCGGTGGTCCTTCATCCTGGAGACGTGCCCTGCCCAACGCAGCTGTTTTCTCAGCAACATGGCCTCAATACTTGTGATTGCTGCCTGTTCAAGAACAGGTGTACTGGTCACATAATCTGACCAGTGGATGTTTAGGATTGTACGGAGGCAGCGTTGATGGAAGCGTTCTAGGAGACGCAGGTGGTGGTAGGTGACCTATGATTCAGATCTGTATAAGAGAGTAGACAGCACAATGGCTTTGTAAACACTGATCTTGGTACTTTTCTTCAAGTGTTTATTTTGCCATACTCTTTTATGGAGTTTTCTGAAAGCTCTATATGCCTTTGCTAACCTGTTGTCTATCTCTCCATCAATCTTACCATCTGAGGAGATGATGGTACCTAGGTAATTATACTGCTGGACTGCTTTGAGCTCTGATTCGCCAATGGTGATGTGGGGATGATGGAAGACTTCCTGAGGTGCAGGTTGATAGACAACTTCTGTTTTCTGCAGCATTTAACATCCTGCTTTGCAAATGCTGCTGAGCTACTTCTGTGTGGGCCACAATGCAAGCGTCATCAGCGTAAAGCAGCTCCCGGACAAGATGGTTTAAGGTCTTAGTGTGGACCTTCAGTTGTCTTAGGTTGAAAAGGCTTCCATCAGTACGATATCAAATGTAGATACCATCTTGATCATCGAGGTCTGCCGAGGCCCTTTGGAGCATCATACTGAAAAAGATTATGAATAGTGTTGGTGCAAGAACGCAGCCTTGTTTCACACTGTCGGTAATTAGGAAGGGCTCAGAAAGTGCATCATCATGTCTGACTTGGCCGTGCTGATCCTCATGAAGTGAGATGATCATTTTAAGGAACTTGGGGGGACATCCTAAACATTCCAAAATCTGCCATAGACCTTTTCTGCTCACAGTATCGAAAGCCTTGGTGAGATCAACAAAGGTTACATAGAGACCTTTCTTCTGTTTCCTACACCTCTCTTGCAGTTGTCTGAGAACAAATACCATGTCAGTGGTACTCCTGTTGGCTCTCAAACCACATTGGCTTTCAGGTAGAATTCCTTCTGCTATAGCGGGTATTAATCTGTTCAAAAGTATTCTTGCCAGGATTTTGCCAGTAATGGAGAGCAGAGTAATACCACGGTAATTTGAACAGTCCGATTTGTCTTCTTTCTTCTTATACAAGGTGATGATGACTGCATCATGAAGGTCTGATGGTAGTTCACCTAGTTCCCAACCGCACACCACGAACTCGTGAAATTTAGCATGGAGTGCTTCGTGCCCATGCTTCCAGACTTCAGGTGGAATTCCATCAGCCCCAGCTGCCTTGCCAGTTTTCACCTGCTGTATGGCCTTAAGGGTTTCTCCCAAAGTGGGGGCAATATCCAAGTCATTCTTCACCAGTTGTTGTGTAATGTACTGAATTGCTGAGTCTTGAACTACACAGCTAGTACTGAAAAGAGTCTGAAAGTGTTCAGACCATCGATACAGAATGAAGGTTTTATCTGTCAGAAACATTTGACCATCTGCACTGAGTAGAGGGCTTTGGACCTGGTATATAGGCCCGTATGCTGTTTTCAAGGCCTCATAGAATCCTCTGTAATCACCCGTATCTGTGCATAATTGAATTTTTCTCAGCTAGATTGATCCACCACTTGTTCTGGATGTCACGGAGTTTCTGTTGGAGCTTGCTGCATGCAAGACGAAAGGCTGCTTTTCTTACGTGACAGGAAGGCAGTGCAAGGTGTGCTTGGTGAGCAGTTCTCTTCTTCCTCAACAATTCCTGGATCTCTTGATTGTTTTCATCAAACCAGTCCTTTTTTTTTCTTGAAGGAGAACCCTAAGGATTCTGCAGAGGACTGTAGGATGCTGTTTTTAATATGGTGCCAGAGTGTTTCAGGAGAGGGATCAAAAGAATCTATAGAATGATTTTCAAGCCTAGTTTGAAGATTTGCCTGGAATCTGTATCTCACTGTGGCTGAATGGAGGTTGTTAACTTGGAGTCTCCTCCTCGGAATATTGCCCCTTTTTGGTTTGAACTTAAGGTTGAAGTTAAGTTTGCAGCACACAAGTTGATGGTCTGTTTGGCATTCAGCACAAGGCATCACGTGCATATGGTAGACATCGCGAACATCCCTCCGTCACACCAAGACATAATCAATGAGATGCCAATGCTTAGATCTAGGATGCATCTAGATTGTCTTCAGACTATTTTTCTGTTGAACTATAGTATTAGTGATGGTGAGCTGTTGCTCCCCACAGAATTCTAACAGAAGTCGACCATTACCGTTACAGTTTCCAACACCATGCTTGCCTAATACTCCTTTCCAGGCTTCAAAGTTCTTACCAACTCTGGCCTTGAAATCACCAACGATAATGATCTTATCACCTGCAGGAACCTTTTGGGTGAGGCGGCGCAGGTCAGTGTAAAATTTATCTTTTTTGGCAAAGTCAGCTTGGAGAGTTGGGGCATATATACTAAAGAGGACAACATGTTGCTTGTTGTGTAGTGGAAGGCGTAGGGAGATAATGTGGTTAGAATGACCTGTTGGCAGATTTTCGAGTTTAGAAACAATAGAGTTTTTGATCATGAAGCCAACTCCCAAGAGATGCGTTTCGGTTCTGGGTTTACCTGACCAAAAGAGTGTATAACTGGCACCATGTTCTCTAAGGCTGCCTTCCTCGTGAAGATGGACTTCACTGAGAGCAGCAATGTCGATGTTGAGACGAGATAGTTGATGAGTGATTAGGGCAGAGCGACGCTCAGGGTGTCCACTATTCACAGAATCAAGCATGGTTCTGATGTTCCAGCATGTTAGAGTCAGTTTGAGTACACCTTTGGAGGCAAGTGTAAGGCTTTATCTCTTGATCTTTGTGTGACTGCATTGGAAGAAGATGCCCGTTGGTCTGCGGTTAACCAACCGGGTGAAGGGTGGAAATGAGTTTTGGTTAGGCCACCTTTTCTAGGCCCCTCTCCAAGTGGAGCAAGCAGTGCTGTCCTTGAAAAGGCTGCTTGGTCGTTCAGGATGCTGCTCCAAGAGACTCTCATCTCCGGTCAGTCTCAAATGACCAATATCCTGAACCGCCTGCATGCAGGGTTGGGTCTGCGGCTTCCAGTGCGCCTTTCACCTGCCATTTCAACCCTTGCCCGTCGCTACAGGGCTTTGATTGCAAATGTAAAATAAGTCTAAATTAACTGTATAGATTCAAAGTTTAATTTATTTTTAAATTATTTGAAATTATACAGTTTCCTCAACAAAAAGAAAATCCCCTTCACCTGAAATTTGTTTCCTGCACCCTTGACCTAACAGAGTTATCTCAGTCCAGTGCCATTTCTGTCTTCAAGAGTTGCACTTGATGATCTCAGAGGTCCTTTCCAATCCAGCTGGTTCTATGATTCTTTCCATTGCCTTTGATATTCACACTCTTATTTCAAATCCATAAAGCTCTCTACTAACTTGAACTACAGGCATGAGTAGTTGGTAACAACAGCCTGTGTTACCAAATTGCATATTTAGTCAGGAACCTCTTAAAACAGTCAGTACTGTTAAAGTAAGGAAGGCCTGTGGTACAGAATTTTTTGAAACTCTCCTTTAAAATCATGAGTTTTGCTACCATAGCAAGTACTGAAGCATTTATGGAAACAACTGTGAGACACTCGTTTGCCGAACCATGAAGGACAGATTCTATCTTCAAGGGTTCAAGAAGAAGGAAAATGTAATATGAATTTATGCATATATTTTCTGGGTGACAGATATCAAAGGAAATGTTTCCTTATAGAGTGACAGTTTACTGTGAGAAATAGCATGAACAGAAAGCTGAGGGTACATTCTGACACAACTAGAATGAAAAACATGACTCTCACTGGAATTTATTTCCTTAAATTCTTCTAAGTAAACATTAATTTTTATATTTTTTCTTTTATCAGTGGAGACAAGTGGCAAGCAATGTCTGTTCTGTTTTTATGTACTTTTGGGTTTCATTACTGCTATAGGAATGAAAGACTTTACAGTCTCAGATTATTCGCTGTTTCTTTTTAACAGATAGGTATTGCCAGTAGCCCCATACTATGTACTACATTAAATGGAATATCTGCTTAATGATAGATAGAACTCCAAGCTCTGTAACTCTCCATTTTAGACAGCACTAAGAAGGGTATACCACCTCTTGCTAAATTGATTTTTTTATTCCTTCCATCCTATGCTATGTTCAAACCATTCTAAGCATATAAAGCAGTAGAATATGCTAGTTCATAGAGATTTCTGGAAATACTTCTAACAAGTCAACTTTCATTTAATCTAATTTTTTTTTTTACAGGTTTCAACCCTTAGTGATGATTAATCATGACTAGCAGTTGGCATTTCTCCTCTCTAACACAGCCGCAAGCAACGAGTGTTTGGTCTAGGTTTCTGGGACAAAAAAGTAAAAGTAAGACCCTCTGTATAAAATACCCAAATTTATTCTGTGATTTTAAAAGCGTAAAAATAGTAAAAATTAAAAAAAAAGAAAAGAAACAACATTCCTGTGCTTCTGCTAGCTACTCGTCAACACTCTACAGAATCTAAAAAGAATTATATTCTCACTGTCATTGAATACCCAAGTCTGTTTAATAAATAAATAAATAAATAAATCTATGTGATTTATCTTTTTCTTCAGTGAAAAAGCATAAGGTTTCTAACTCCCTAATACATGAAGCACATAAATCTACTAAAGACCAGTGTCCAAAGCAGTAAGGAAAGAATAAAGTTATTTATTCTTTTTATTTATTCTTATTATTTAAGGTAGGTGTTAGTACTCCTATGATGCTTTGTTTTACTGTTGTGCTAACTTGGTAAATCTTGGAATAAACATGTGTTCCATATGAAGTCATATATATGCAGTTTCATTGAGTTTTTTGGTAGGAAGGAGGATAAACTTGAGGTGAGTAGACTAGACTAGCAATATTACAGCAAAGTTTTCAGCAGAACATTGGGCAATATATATTGTAATATACTGAATACAGTTTTCTAATTGTCATCTCTCATTTTCTCTCCCCAAATAAAGTATCTGGGTTTATTTTTGGTGAAAGATGTGCCTTTTAAATCATAAAATTTTACCTTTTCACCCGTATGGGTTTTAACACCATTTAACCTGGCGACTTCTAGCTATTTCCATCCAGTTTGTGCTGTTGTGCTTATAATTTCTTCCATTTACCTGTGCTGATATTTTCATAAGTACTGATCCTGAGCAAACTTCAACATTACTGCACAGTGGATGGTAGAATTAATTGTTACTAAAGTATAATTAATCCCTGTTCATCACAGTGAGACAAAATATTCACAAGATAAGACTTATAAATGTGAAAAGGATAAATTATATAATTCTTTCGGGATCATAGAAAATTCATATAAAAACAAGTGCATGATATATGGAGGAACCAAAAAAATTCAGCTGTAGAAGTAGTTGCTTCTTGTGAGATCTTACGCATTTTTCCAGCATGGGCTAAATTGCACCAAAAACCAGCTCCTTAACAGCATTAGTGATATAAAAGTTAAGTAGTTTCTGCATCACACCAATTTCTAAATACTATTGACATAATACAGTTTTCAGTGCAGGGTTTTCTATCAGAAAAGACAAAAATTATAAATGTAAAAATCTGTTACATAAATATAGCATTTAATTTGCTAGCATTTAATTTGTAGGGCTATTGAAACATTCTGTTTAGACATTCTAGTGTTGACAATTATACCTCATGTTATACTTGAAATTACATGAATGAAATAAGATGCTTTTTTAGTATGCACCAAGGCAGGGCAAAGGTTGGGAACAGAGATGGAAAAAAAACATATTACATTGGAATGCAGTTTATCTGGTGGCTCCCTTAAACCCTTGAATCCTATTGTTATGCAGTTCAAGATTGCTAAATGGAATATGCTTCTGTTCATCTTTACAGCTATTGAAGAACAGAGGCATCCGATGGGCTTACAGGACTTTGCACTGCCTCTGACACTACTTTTCACCCCCTTTCTTCATTGTTTTCCAAAGTCTGGCTTTTTTTCTATTATACTAAAGCATCTACTGCTGGATTGAGTGCTCTGCAGGGTGGAAGTGTTCAGCCTAGACCAGTGCTGTAGACCTTCCTTCCCCATGTTAGGGCACACCAGCTGCCTCCAACCTTCCTGATGGGGAAGATGTGCAGGGTTACTCCTTCACATCCTCCCTTCACATCTCCCTGTCACTTCACAAAGGCATAGGTAGAGTTGAGCCTGTAGGACAGCTCAATACACCCTGACTTTGTGCAGCTTATCCTGACAGTGCATTGGGACTACAAGGTCCAAAGTGCTGCGGGTTGCCAATGAGGTCCTGTTTCCCTCCAGTCAGAACAGATCCTAAGTATGCAGGTATAGGACCAATATCTGTAGACCATAAGGAGCATAATATAAAGTGCTTCACATCTGCTTTTTTGGCTGTAACAGAGATATTTTTTAAGCTCCTTGCCATTTCTCAGCCCTGAATAGAATCATTAGGGACATAACATGCCTACAATTGATAAAGTCCTTCACTCCCAGTGGTTGCAAAAATTTACTAACTCCCAGGATATATTAGGACTCTATGAATGCTAGAGAAACTTTTTACCATTAAGTTACTTCTTTTGATCATGGGTGCTATTTTTTCTCCTATCATAAAATAAAGGGAACCAAAACAAAAAAACCTCAAACACCAAAAAACCCCTAACAAAACACAACCAAAAAACCCCACCACCAAGCAAGATGTGCTGTAGAAATGTTATCCCTGAGAAATCCTGAATAATCTACTGGGGAAAACAGGTCATCATAGTAGCTGGAGACACAATAAACAGGTTTCATTATCTGGTAATGACCTTCCTTCTCTAGCTATATTAGTCATCATCAGGCTGGTGGAATTGAGTGAGTCCCCAAGAAAATAGAAAAAAAAATATATCATTCAAGCATCCTTTTTATTTTACGTTTCCTGTGAATTTTACTGAGTTTTTGTCCTTTGAGACAAATAAATAATAATGATAATGAATCATAGAATATCTTGAGTTTGAAGGTACCCACAAGGATTATTAAAGTGCAGCTCCTGGCCCTGAACAGGACCAGCACAAGAATCACACCATGTACTGAGTGTTGTCCAAATGCTTCTTGTACTCTGTCAGACTTGGTACTGTGACCATTTCCTTGTGGAGCCTCTTCCACTACCCCACTATCCTCTGTGTGAATAAACTAAACCTCCTCTGACACAGTTTAATGCCATCCTCTTGAGTCCTTTCACTAGTCACTGAAGAGAAGAGATCAGTTGCTCTACTGCCCCTCATGAGGAAGCTATGGACCACAACAACATCTCCCCTCAGTCTCCCCCAGGCTGAACAAGTTGCCTCAGCTGCTCATCATATGGCTTCCCTTCTAGGTCCTTCAGCCTCTGAGAAAGGTGTCAACTGATTTGGTGTTGTATAGATCATCCCAAGATCAAAACCCCCAAAATTCTGCTGATAATGTCAGCCTTGGAGCAATATGCTGACCTGATTGGTCTGCCTATTCCTTTTAATATCCCTCCCGCCTACTGAAACGATCAAGAAAAATGCTACATGTGCTCTTTATTCTTCAACCAATCACCTCAAGACCCTGAAATTTCTTCTGATTGCCCTTGGACTTCTCTGCTATTTCATCCCTGCCAATATGAAGAATGAATAGCAGATAATAATCAGACAGCCACGCAAGACTAAAGAGCTTTCTAATAACATCCCCTATCCAGGCCTCAGGGACACAGAAGACTTCCTTACAGGATTGGTCTAGTCAGAACTATTCTGTGAAGTAGAATACCTCAGAAAGCTGAACTACAATTATCAACTGTGAGAATGCTGGAAAATTCATGAGATGAGTTTACCATATTTATCCAGTTTATTTCCTGTGAAGTCCTTGCTGAGGCAATCACGTAAGCAACTTTTCAGTTCAGGATCAGCATTCCTACAAATTTCAATGCCATTTGTTGTAATTGTCAACTTTGACCAAAAGGAAAACACAAGATGCTGCTGCATTCAGGTGCAAAAAGCATTCAGAGTAAGTTTTACATTACATTGTTCACTCTTTCTGTACTTACCCAATGTACTGACTCATTAACTGGAGTTTGTTGCAGCTGGGAGGGGCTTACAATGAAGACATTACACCCATCTCTGAATTGAATGGATATTTGGCCCAATAAGCATAGATTTAGATAACAAAAAGTAACAAATATGCAGCAACCATGTACTTGCTATTAATATTACATTCAGAGTGAAATGACGTTCTATAACAAAGATGCTTTAATATCACACAGCACTGATAAAGTCTCCCATTTTGGTTATATCTAGATTTGAATGTACTGCTTGGGTGCAAGCCCAAACTCTTCTGCAAGCCTACAAAGGGCATCTGATAGAAGGTGACTTTGAAACTCTGTTTTCTATTAGCAGAAGTCCAAGGATTCACTACAGTGTGGAAAAGCCACACATGCTTTGGCCACCATCACGTCTCAGATACCCATGCAGTGCCATCATGTTGGCAATACAAGGCAGGTAAGGGCTTCCAGAAAGCTTCCACTGTCATGGCCTTAACTAGTTCTTGAAGTTTTTACCAGTACATTTTGAATGTAGATTTAGTGCATCCAAATAAATATGAGGGTAGGCATCTTTATCAATGTAACAAATCCTTGAAAGTTTTTGTTCTCCATTCTTAGGTTCACACTGCCTTGTGAGTCACAAATAGGCACTCCCAACTGAGTCAGGCAGAAAAGCAAAATATAATCAATGAAAGGGCAATACTGATAAATGGTTGGAAAAATGATCTAATGTTGGAGGGTAATGACTATGACTATTGGTCTTGTTTACCTTGGCATTCTTCAAGATAAGAAAAGGCTGAATGAGGTATCATAGAAGGTACTGCTGGCTCTTGAACATTTTTTTTATCACCTCTGAAGAATTTGTTTCACTCACACCAAAGGAAGACAAAAAAGAACATCTAAGAATTCATCCAAACTTTCTGTCAGCCTTGTTCATACTAAGTGCTAGTTTTCTTCAATAAGTACATCTTATTGCCAAAGAAAAAGAGGTCAGTGCAATTCCTACTCATCAAGAGCCCACATGAAGTGGGTACTCACATTATCTGAGTTCTCTAATTTCAGTTTGCCCTTCTCATTCTCTCTCAGTATTCTTGGTAGGCTTCTTCTCTTTTTCTGACTGCATTTGTCATGGTAATAACACTTAAATACTTCAACCTAACAAGAATAGAAAGCTCTTTCCCCACCCCCCACCCCAGTTTGCTAGCCAGCTTAATTTCCAAGATTTTCCTCTCTATCTTGGTTTTAGATTCTGTTTTAGTGGACACTTCTTCTAGTCAATGTAGAAAAACACGGGGAATTCAACAGCAAAAGCACGGATCTTGCTTGAATGTTGTGTCTCCTTGTAGTCAGGTAATGATGTTGAACAAGTGAAAAAAAACCAGGATGTGTAGACAGATCAGAATATCACATTGAAAATCCAAAAGCTCTTCCTATGTGTATAACATTATGGATTTAAGAGAAAAAGCTTAACTAGAAATCTTTCCTTTCTCGTGTTCTTATTATTTGCTTGTATATACCATTTTGATATGAGGTGTTTCTATAAATAATATCATTAATAATTAAGAGTGCAGTTATCCTATTACATAAACTGTCTATTGAAGGCTAAAATAAAGATTAAAATAACAATGAAATAGAATATTTATTTTAGGGGCGATTGCAGAGACATGTTTGTTATATATGATGGGAATGCAACAGAATTCCCCTCTTCCCTTCTCTCATAAAATTGAAGACAGATTTGTGTGTTTCTTTATGAGCCTTCACCAAGAGTATATGGTAGTTCAAATACCTTTTTAGAAGCAAACCATTTATTGCAGTATTTAATTGGATTTTCTAGAGGTCCCTTAAACTTTCACTGTTTTGACACAAATGAAAGCAGTAACAGCCTCCAAATAAATCTCTGGCACATACAGGTGTTTAAAATACAATAATAGACATCAAGTCTAGAGCTAAAAACAAATAATCAAAGTACAAGTATCCTACCTGACAATAAATTTTGTACTGTAGCCTATTCAGTTTTCATCCATGAAACCTAGCACTTTTACAGCCAGCTGCCAATGAGATAAAAAGTCTTGTTAATTTAGTGTTTATTTACTAGTAGTTATGAAACTCAGGAATACGTCAGTTTAGTTATAATATTCCAGGAACATATTCTTGTCTGTATATGCAAGTATTATGTTCAGTGATATCTCTGACTTACTTATCTTACTTCCTACCGAGGAGACAATACTTAATGTTCTTTTACTTTGAATAAAATTTCTCTATTTACTATAAGGTAACTTTTAGACTAACAGCAATCTTATTAAAGCCTTTATTTAAGAAAATTAAAATTTCAGGGTTTTTGTTATCGTTGCTTGTTTGTTTTTATTACTTAATTTATCTGGATCTCTCACCCCTCCCATGATGTGGGGCAGCACCAGTCCTAGTTCCATTTCCATCTGAGGAACCATTTCCGACGGCTTGAGGTGGATAGGGAAGGGGTTACTCCAGCTCCAGGGGTTTCAGGGTCCTGGACGCATGGAGGGGTTAGGTGCTCACCCCTCCCCCCATCCACGTGGTCCCATGGCAGCCACAGACAGACAGCACACAGGACTTGGAGAGGAGGCGAGAGAGCGTTTATTGATGAGGTGGTTACATTTATAGGGTTTTGGAGGATTCAGAGAGTGACCAATTACGGGGTCAGGGGGCTTACAGGACACCAAATCGCAGGAAGGGGTTAAAGGTCCAATGAGAAGACTTCTTGATATCTTCTCAGCACATTCCTGGGACAGAGATAAGAACTGGCCATGGGGGATTTTGGGAAGAAGAAAGCACAGGGACCACAAAAAGCCATTTTGAAACACATTCAAACCACAGCTTCCCATACAAGGTAGATTCACTGCTACAAATTTACAATGATACAAGTATCTCTAAACACATTGCATATGGTAAATTTGTATCTTGTGACTTTGGTGCAGACTTCATTCCACCATTCATTACAAATCTGTATTAGAATGTTCATAGAAATTCTGATCAAATATCTGAAGTTTTGATAGAAGAAGTTAATCTGAAAAGTTAGAAAATTATTTCAGCTAGTTCTAGTTCCTTGGTATTAACATGCACTTACTATCCTGTTAGCACACAGTCTACCATCTCCACTCCAAGTAGAATATGATCCAAAATGCAGTTTGAGTCTGATAAACAAAAAATATATTTTAGACTGCAGAGATCGTCATATGCCTCAGTGCAACAAGAGGAGATGAGTATTAGTCTTCTAGACTATAAAATAAATTGAACAGCAATTAGCACAAGGATAGGTGCAATATAGTGTCTCTCTGTAGCTTTTAAGTTCAGTTGTTTTTTCTTCTTCCACATTATTAATTTATATTACTCTAACTTCTCATCTGCATTCATTTATGTTCCTCTAACTTCTGATTTGCAAGAATTTATCTTTTACTTCCTTTCTTTCCTTTCTCACCGCATTCTCTTAAGCCTTACATAGCAAACTCTCCCACACACTTTCTAAAGGACAGTGCCCTAAAATTGCACAAGAAAAAAAGTAATTTTGCTAGGCTTGTGTTGAATTTGACTGTCCTTCACTCAGCAAAGGAACATATTGTTTATAAGCTATGGGTGAATACCACGTGAGTAGGTGAAAATGGGAATTTGAGGGGTACGAAGAGGGTTTTAATCTATAATGCATTCATCCCGCAGAGCCCTTGTGCAACAGCTATAACTAGCCTTTGTAGTGCTAGAAAATTGCTAGTAGTTTTCTGAGCGAAGAGAAGAAAAAGAAACAGATGGAGGAACAGAGGGCAGTTACAGCTTACCACATCTTAAGTCTTAGTACATTTATGTTGGTTTTAACTCTCATTCATCTTTCTTCAACTTTCTTTTTTCATAGGCAATGGAGCTCATTTTTATAGCCATGGTGTGCCATTGATAGCATCAATATGATCTCCTTCCAGGTTGTGCACTAGGCTTCATGCAAAAAGTGGCTGTTGAGTGTTATTGGGAACATTCATATCCAGAGCACCAAGAAATAACTACTTGACTACATTGATAAGACAATTAAGAAGAGAATTCAGCTAATGTCATTTACTGCAAGAAAATATAACCTGTGATTTACCATTCTATAATGATTAAAATGATATCACAGAAAACAGTACAAGAAAATTAAGAATTTTCCATATTGTATCATCACTGTAGAAGAAATTATAATTGGACTAATCTATTAAATTACTACAAAAATTCCACTGAAAACTATGTCAAAAGTTAACACTAGGAAAAAGAAAGAAGTTGAATAACAGTATCTGTGTCTCATATAACAAACTTGGATTTAGAGGCAGAGGTTTTAAAAGCTATGGACATTTTAGGGAAATTTCATTTCACTAACCTATAGAGGAAATAAAACTAAGCAAATACTTCATTTAAAGGTCAAATCTTTTATTACCAACATCTGGAGGCAGTTATCATTCCAAACTACCTTGGTGTGCTCAGAGTGCCTGTAGTTAGACAAGACAGTAGTTGAGAAAGTGGGATGTAAACCAAATTTCCTGTTTCTCTCCTTTAAAAGCTAATAGAGTGCCAAGAGAAACTTAAAAGGATTAAAAATTATAAATCAGTGGGCTTCAATTATTATTTCTAGACTTACAGATGCTAATTTGCAATTTTTTATACATTTGGGACTAACATAATTTTTTTAAAAAAGAACAATTCTTCAGTTAACCACTGCTACCAAAACCTTATTAACTATGGATTGTCCCCTATTGAAATATCAAGGGAGACATCTCCAAATTCAGAAAAATTGTGGGTAGATCAATAGTTTATTCTCATAAGCTTTTTAGAGGTTTGATTTTTCTGAAGAGTTAATATTTCTCCAGAAGAGGAGGAAAACAAACAAATTAATGTATATTTGCTCCACAAAGTTCATTGTTATATTCCTATTAGAACTCTTGTTATCAGTGAATCTGACCTATATTTATTTTTTAATGTTTTATATTTATTTATTTTGTAAATATATATGTAATTTTATATAATATATATATATTTTTTTAAAGTTAATCACAGGCTAGGTGCCTAATAGTCCATGTCCTAAGAATAGGAAGCTGTAATGGAGATAGTTTATTTTTTTCTCCCTTCAAATGTAAAACTATGCTTAGTGCCCTGGCTGCTAAACTATGGTCAAATTCTACTTCTCTCTGGCAGGGTGAATATTTAAATAGCCCTTACAAAGTAGAGCATCTTCAGCAAGAATAACACAATGTGCTCAGAGTTACACTTTCAAGGCTTATGCCTCAGAAGCTCAGGCTCAAATTCACTTAGGAAGAGAAGGACATTACTGGACATTCCATAGTCTGGGTAGATGATCTTGAATCATGTCAATTCATGCATTTCCTTTTCTCAGCTGAAAGCAGAGCTCTGTGTCTCTGTTTGCACATTCTGGTACCTATGTCTGTATACTCTAAATATCAGCATGTATGTTCCCTGTGAAATTCTCTTACAAACAGCATGACTCTAGAGGTAAAAAAAGTTATAGAGATCTAAAATAATAGGCAAAGGTAAACTGTAGCAATAAAAAACTGACAGGAAATAAAAAAGCTCAAAAACTATGAAAATAAGGAGAGAGAAGACAAAGAACAATTAGGAAAAAACCCAGTCAGTGGAAAAGTGAGACATAGCCTACATTGAGGCAGTTCTATTGGGATTAAAATATTAAAGGGTTGGAAGCAGTAGTAAATTCATTTATTCTTATAGTCTCTTCTGGATCTGTTACTTTTTAAAAAAATTAAGTATCTATGAAATAAAATATATTCAATTCTACTTAAGTACATAGAAAAACCCATTCCTAAACATGTCACACAGCTTTGATTTTTATGACTTGACGTATTCTTGTCATTCTCAGCAAGCCTGAAGTTACTGTGCCGCTCATCCATCCACTGCTCGGTAACTTTGAACCTGTCATGTAACAGAAATTCATCACCCATAGAAAGTGTCATAAGGTGTCAAGCCACAGATTTGTCTTTCTTATCCTTTTGCTGCAAATGAGATTCTACTGTCAAGATGATAGAAAGTTTGAGGTGGAGGCGTCTAGCAAAATGTCAGAACCTCACCCACAGTGAGTTAGCACCTGCATTCACATCTGAGTTGAGCTCTGGCGAAGGTAAGACTTCTTGAAATCAAAATAAGGACCAACTTTTCAAACACACTTGATCATCTCCTAGGCTTAGGTAAATGGCAGAAGGTTGATTTGCTACAACTGTGAACACCGAGTTCTGCAATACAGCTGAGAGGATATTTCTGGTACGTTCTTCCATGACACATACAGTCATGTGAAGTGAAACTTCACATACAGTCAGTGAAATAAAGGTGAGGATTGTGATCTCAGAAAACCTCAGTTCTATTTCTGTCTGTAGAGACTGACAAAACGTGTCAGGTTTGATGTGTATTTTTTTTTAGTCTAGAACAAAAGCAGAAAACCAGGGACATGATAACTTAATGAAATATGGCTTGCTACTCATGAATTAAATAAGGGGAAAATAACAAAAAAGAGAGAAACTGGGAAATTGAGAAATGAAAGAGAATGAGAGGAGTTTCTTAGAAATAGTAAGTTGTGAAAGATGGATGAAAAATAAGAAGAAAGGTTGCCCTCACAATGAAAGTATCACTAGGAAGGAAAAGCAAACCAAAGTCCAAATGCATGTCTTCATTGGCTTGGTTTAGAAAACAAATTTGTTTATGTGCTTTTATTGGAGACTGAAGTAGCCTGGAAGTCTTATGTTTTACATTTTTTTAAAGGCAATTTTCTACTAAACCATAGTAACCAGAAGGATCATCACATACTAAAATTCCATCCAGCAAGACTGTTAAAAAAATTAGCTGTGGGGTGCTTTACTGTTTTTACATAAAAGAAAAGTCCAGAAGTATGCTTATTGTATGAGTTCACGATGGCATGTTTTTAAAGAAGGAGAAGAATTCTGAAAAAATATTAATTTTTATAAATAACCTAAACTATAGTGTTCTGAATCATAAGTTTAAGCAACATGGTAGTGACTTTCTACCATTAGGAATAAAGGAACTAACCAGCATTTAGTTATTAGGAACAAGTAACACGCTGCCATAGCTTTATATCCTTATGAGTGTTATAAATCATATTTACGAAGACAATAGAAAGTTATAAATGGTTACTGCAGTGCAGAGTGGTCCATCTCAGACACTCAGTATGTCAACTTTATTTCAGTGGCTAAGAAAGATAATAAAATAAGAAATTGTAATATATGTAACTTATTGTGAAACAAGCAATGGTTAATGCAAGGTCATCCAATACTTGTCGGCACCTGTGTTTAGAAAAATGCATGGACATAGCTATTTTCTAAGGAATTTTGTATTCATATTCCTAACCTGTCTTTCCTGCCACAGATTTTTCAGAGAATGTGTATCTAACAGTAAAGCCTGAATTGAGAGAAAGAGAAACTTTTGTGATCTGTCAGTTGATCATTTTTGACAATGCCTTCTGCTGATTTATTATAGACAGTAATTCAAATCAGCTTCATGATTAGCACTCTAACTTTTCAGCATGTTAATGCCAGTCACTTTCCTTCAAGAAAATAATGACAACGTGTTACTGCCTATCATGTCTTCATTTTTCACACACTAAGTAGTTATTTTGACTTGGAAAAAGGTTCAAAGAAGACAAAATGATGGCATCATAGGCATCCCCACATTTAGTGTTACTATATCTAGTGCCTCTAAAGAGTATGGCCTGATACAGTAGTGACTTAGGCTAAATCCCAATGGGAGTACTGTTTGGTTTCTGTAGCAAAAAGAACAGGTGTTTCCCTAGAATTGAAAAATGATGTCTACTTATTTAAATGATGAGCACGTTAGAAATTCCAATAATAGTCATTTTAATTCAGTAGTGAACTATGGGAAAGATGACAGGAGAACCCTGATATAGCATACTCCAGGTTTACTCTAACTGCACTCTTGTCGTTTCAGAGACAGTGAGTTTTCATCTTGAAAATTGACATATTAAGCACATGAATTAATTTGGAAACCCCTGGTGGCCTAGTGGTTAGCGTGCAGGACTTTCACTGCTGCGACCACGGGTTCGATTCCCCGGTCTCCTGGCCTGATGGAGGTCGTTAGCCCTGTGTGGCCATCCATCTATGAGAAGGACACTCTAAACAAACCTACGTCCTGAGGACCTCAGTGCCATTGTCCAAGCTTGCTTGGCCCCGGCAGATGAACCTTAGGATTAAAGGGTGGGCTCAGTTCAGCGCAGGCTGTGTCTCACCTAAAAAATCCATTGCGCAGGCTGGAAAGGTAAAAGACCTTTCCCCAAATCTTCGTTCGCGAAGATGGGCCATTATAATTTGGAAACATACAGGTTCCTTGTTGATAGTGCAGACATAAATGATTTCTGTGGGAGAAAGAAGCATGACTGACTATGAACTGGTTTTAGAGGACAAAGGACCTCATAGTAGGTGAATTTTAGTATGGCATTTGACTTTACAACTTGGTGGTAAACCATACAGAGAATAGTCAATAGTTAATTTCCCTTGAACTTTTCTGTTAGTTTGGGGTTTCTTTGCAGGATTTTGTTTGGGTTTTTGTTTGTTTGTTTGTTTCGGGGGAGGGTTGATTGTTTGTTTGTGGATGGTGGGGTAGGTTTGCTTTGTTTTGTGTTCTTTTAATTTTGCATTATTATTGGGAAAATTGTCCAGATTTTCAAATTACGGACTTCCCTTGCCTTTCCATTTTCTGTGACTCAGTAACTTCTTAATTTCTTTCCCTGGTTTTGTCCCTCAAAAATCTCCTTTATTTTCATGAGCTTACTTATTCAACCTCTCTTAGTAAATGATCTAATACTAAAGACTTACGCATTCTTTGTTTTTTACTGCAAGTTCTAATTCATCTATACCACCTGAGTCTGTCAACCGCTTACAGTCCCCTCTTTCTATTCGTGGACTGGACTCATACAAGTATGTTTAGGCACTTTCTTAAAGTTTCTCTATGTGTAGCCTGCTTAAGAAGGATGTATACAGTGTTGGACACAGCTAAGCTCCTGCAGGTTCACCTCAGACCTTAACCGCTTTGCGATGTTGCCTTCTCCCCTCCCCGTCCTGCTTTTTATGTATAAAAATAGCATTCTATTATCAGAGTACCAGACCTTCTTCAATTCTCAATCAAAAAGCCTAATATTTAAACCTACAAATACTACATCTAGCCAAGAAATCTAAAAAAAACGAAAAAAACCCACAAAACATGGGGGAGAGAGAAATAGACAAAGTCTAATTCAGCATATCTTCTTCTGGGTCTTCTTCTTTAGAGTCATATTAATAATACACCCTTGTCAACACACAAAAGCTGCATCCTCAGGTAAAGGAGCTCAAATCCATTTATAGCTTGCAGTTGTTATTCATTGAGATAGCTAAACCATGAAGTAAATGGTTTTGAGGGTTCCTAGTGTTTATACTGAAGCCAAAATGAAATTAATAATCTAGCACCAGCTTTTTATCTTAAAAAATTATTTGAGAGGGTTTTTCTCCCTTATACCTTGCAACAAGCTTTTGTGCTATGCCCTCATGATAAATAATGTCACTCTTTAATCCCAGTTGGCAAATAAGCACCACAGAGCCTTCCGCTCGTGGGGTGGGTAAAAGAATTGGAGAAGTGTGAGAAACTCTTGGGTTGAGACACAGACAGTTTAATAGGTAAAGCAAAAGCCATGCACATGAGCAAAACAAAGCAAGGAATTCATTCACCCCTCATCTTAGACAGGCAGGTGTTCAGTCATCTCCAGTGCAGCCAGGCAGCTGGTTGCTTGGGTGACTTGATGGTGACTTGGGAAGACAAACACCATCTTTCTCAATGTTCCCCTCTTCCTCCATCTTCACACAGCTTTATGTGCTGAGCATGATGTCACAGGGTAAAGAATATTGCTTCGGTCAGCTGTGGTCAGCTTTCCCAGATGTGTCCTCTCTCAGTTCCTTGTGCACCCCCCCCCCACGCGTTGGTGGGGTAGGGTGAGGAGCAGAAAAGGCCTTGGCTCTGCATGAGCACTGCTCAACAGTAATTAAACCATGCCTGAGTTTTCAACACTGTTTCCAGAACAAATCCTAAACCCAGCCTCATACTAGTTACTGTGGGAGCCCAAACCCAGCTTTCAGTAAAATGAAAACAAAGGCTGACAAGAACCCATGATCTGAAGGAGCTGGACCCTTCTCACAAGACCTGTTAAAGTTCTACCTTATGGATTAAGCCTGGCTCCAGCAGAAATCAGAAAGGACTTTTTGAGATGATTGTATCAGATCATGTCTAAACCCCTGTAATCCCTCTATCTCTCATGTAATCCTACTAGGAGAAAAATTAACTATTTGGAAACTGTAGTAAAAACTTGTGTAACTCCCCAATTAACATAGCCTGTCCCCTTCATTAACATGTCCAGCCAGAGATGCCTTTAAATTGTGTTCTCGTGCCCAATAAAGTATTCCAGTTCCCCCATAACTGGGATCGTTTTAGCTTTTATTTTACAGACCGCCACTAATGGCACACAACGTGGGGCCGAGATCCTTCTAACATTTAGAAGATTCATCGGCCATCTGCTGGCTGGACCAAGGGAAGCAGCACTCCTTGTGTTTCGGTGGTGTGTGTGTAGTCAGAACTGAAAGAAGACGGAAGACGTGCACGGAAAATAGTCCTCGGCTGGCTGGACCTGCCATAGTGAGCTGACTACGAATTCCGGAGTGGGTAATTATTTTAAGGACTTTGTAACATTATAAGTAGGGTACAATGGGGACTCAAATATCTTCAGAACAAAACCACATTTATTTAATCTTAAAACGCGAGTTTAAGCAGCATGACGAACAGCCCTTGCAGAACCCGTTGCTGTGGGCCCAGCGTCACATGTCAGAACCGAACATCCCTAACCTTCTTGATATACGCTTGTGGGACTCGGCAACTGCCCGAAAAAACCTCAGCAGCTGCTGCCCTGGGACGGGGCCCAGCCGCCGAACGGAGCGCACAAGCACACGGCAGCCCGACCCTCGCTGCCCAGAGAGAGCCGTGTGAGACAGAGCCATGGCCACCGCCGCTGCAGCCACCCCGTGCAGGGTCAGGGTGCGAGCCAGCGCCAGCAAACCGCCGCGCTGCCTCGGCGAGTTTCTGCATCGCCGCCCGCTACCGCTCTCAGCAGCAGCAGCCAAGCGGCAGCCAGAGGCGGGGGGTCAACACCCTGGAGCAGGTCCCGAGGGAAGGACCATCACCTCTGATGTCCCAGCAAACAACGAGACTGAGAGACCCGCGCCGGCGGAAGCAGCAGCAGGACCCGAGCGGGAACCAGTCAGAACGCAGGAAAAACACGGAACCCAGAAACACACAAACGAAAGAGGCACCGAGAAAAACAAACGCAAGCACCGCATGAGGTACGCAAAAACCGGGGCTGTGGAGCGGGGACCAGAGAGAGGATCGCACAGAACCCCTGGGGGGGCTCCAGGCAAGGTCTGAGGGAAGAAACAGCCCGAGCGGTACCGGAGGTGAAGGAGGGAGCGAGCGGAGACCCGGAGGCAACATCACGAGAGAAACCAAGGAACGGAGTGACCCCAGAGAGAAACGGAGAGGGCAGACATGAACCTGCCAACTTCAGCAGCAGTCAAAGCAAAGCAGTAAAAACCCCTTCCTTGATTTTTTCTTTGCAGCCTGAACTAAGAACTGGTCCCTTTTTTGCAAACCCCCTTTGTTTATTAACCTGTTTCAGCTTCACAGTGTGAGTAAGGCGAACAAAACGCTACCAAGGGAGAGATTGTGTGTCCCCCCGCAAACAACCAAAAAAAAAAAAAAGAGGGGGGAAAGCAAAGAACCTCTGCTGAAGGAAGGCACCCTCCCATAGCTAATAGCCAAAAAGGTTTTTAAATGTATGCATAGCTGTATTTTTGAAAATTTTTAAGCTTTTGCAATAACAATTTTCCTTAAGTCCAAAAGCCAAATTAACACAGAAAGACATATATTTGCCTTAAAAATAGAAGAAGTATGTATTTTATCCTTGAACTATAGAAATGTTTATATGTATTTGAAATGTAAATTGAACATGAAGCAAAATATGCTTATGTCTTTACAGGTTATACTATCATTAAAACAGAAAACATACAGTTATAGCACTAATCTAAGGGTGAGAAACAAAAAACGCCAATTTCTCAGTTCATAACCAAAAGACACTGCAAAAGGAAACCCAAACGTATGCCTGTATGATGTGTGTTCAATGGCCATCGAGTATGAATGTGTGAATGTATGTGAATACATAATAATCAATATGTTCGAATTTATACACAAATGCACGTTACCTCACATATGCACAAACACCTTTACATAAAAAACAAAAAACATATCACCCTGAGCTAAATAGAATTTCATTTGCAGAGATGTTTTAGGTTAAATAAAAGTTTTCAAAAACAAACACTAAAAAAACACTTTCAGGCGAAAGTCAGAATTAACATAGCCTGTCCCCTTCATTAACATGTCCAGCCAGAGATGCCTTTAAATTGTGTTCTCGTGCCCAATAAAGTATTCCAGTTCCCCCATAACTGGGATCATTTTAGCTTTTATTTTACAGACCGCCACTAGTTACTGCGAAGAAAATCAACTCTATCCTAGCCAAAATCAGCACAATAATTAAGAAAGAAACCTAAAGCTACAGCTATATTCAAACACCTCAAGCTGAATTACTCAAAAAAGCTGTCAACACTGCATTCAACACTTAAAGCCTGTTCTTTTTATTGTAAAGGTTATCGTAGGCTGTGCACACTGCTTTAATTCAGTATTTTTAGGGATTCATGGATGCAATTTGAAACAAATAGCCCTGAACTTTTGACAGAATTGGGGACAAGACATTATCTGAAAAGGAAGCTATCAACAGGAAATAAAATATAGCATGACACTGTGTGCAGAGGTTTGTGACCTAACTCTTGGAAAACTGTAAGATGCATTTCAAGTTTTTACTTAGTAAGAAGTAAAGAAGAAAAATGTAGTGAATATTTTCAGGGTCACCATATTTTTGCACCTGCCAGTAGCATACCCAAGCAATACAAGGGTGTTCCTTCTTTTTGATTTGTAGCAGTATTAGAAATCCTAGTGCTTTTATGGGAAAACTACTCCCAAGCATGGTTAGGCTGTGAGAAGAATACTATTTAATTGTAGTTGTGTTGCAGAGCAATTTAAATTAGTAGTAGAATGGGTAAGGCTTAGTA